>NC_057712.1:79165769-79180110 GCF_004010195.1 Chiloscyllium plagiosum
CATAATTCTATTAGATTTAAAATAGTGATGGAAAAGGATAGACCAGATCTAAAAGTTAAAGTTCTAAATTGGAGCAAGGCCAATTTTGACAGTATTAGGCAAGAACTTTCAAAAGCTGAATGGGTGCAGATGTTTGCAGGTAAAGGGACGGCTGGAAAATGGGAAGCCTTCAGAAATGAGATAACAAGAATCCAGAGAAAATATATTCCTGTTAGGGTGAAATGAAAGGCTGGTAGGTATAGGGAATGCTGGAAGACAAAAGAAATTGAGGATTTGGTTAAGAAAAAGAAAGAGGCACATATCAGGTATAGACAGGATAGATCAAGTGAATCCTTAGAACATCATAAAGGATGTCGGAGTATACTTAAGAGGGAAATCAGGACGGCAAAAAGGGGACATGGGATAGCTTTGCAAATAGAATTAAGGAAAATCCAAAGGGTTTTTATACATTAAAGACAAAAGGATAGGTAGGGAGAGAATGGGGCCCCTCAAAGATCAGCAAGGCAGCCTTTGTCTGGAGCCGCAGAAAATGGGGGGAGATACTAAATGAGTATTTTGCATCAGTATTTACTGTGGAAAAGGACATTGAAGATATAGACTGTAGAGAAATAGATGGTGACATCTTGCAAAATTTCCATATTACAGAGGAGGAAGTGCTGGATGTCTTGAAACGCATAAACGTGGATAAATCCCCAGAACCTGATCAAGTGTACCCTAGAAACCTGTTGGAAGCTAGGGAAGTGATTGCTGGGCCTCTTGCTGAGATATTTGTATCATTGATAGCCATAGGTGAGGTGCCGGAAGATTGGAGGTTGGTTAACGTGGTGCCACTCTTTAAGAAGGGTGGTAAGGACAAGCCAGGGAACTATAGACCTGTGAGCCTGACGCGGTGGTGGGCAAGTTGTTGGAGGGAATCCTGAGGGAGAGGATGTACATGTATTTGGAAAGGCAAGGACTAATTAGAGATCGTCAACATGGCTTTGTGCATGGAAAATCACAAACTTGATTGAGTTTTTTGAAGAAGTAACAAAGAGAATTGATGAGGGCAGAGTGGTAGATGTGATCTATATGGATTACAGGAAGGCGTTCAACAAGTTTTCTCATGGGAGACCAGTGAGCAAGGTTAGATTTCACGGAACACAGGGAAAACTAGCCATTTGGATACAGAAATGGCTCAAAGGTAGAAGACAGAGGGTGGTTTGGAGGGTTTGTTTTTCAGACTGGAGGCCTGTTACCATTGGAGTGCCACAAGGATCGGTGCTGGGTCCACTACTTTTAGTCATGTATATTAATGATTTGGATGTGAGCATAAGAAGTATAGTTAGTAAGTTTGCAGATGACACCAAAATTGGGCATGTAGTGGACAGCTAAGAGGGTTACCTCAGATTGCAACAGCGTCTTGACCAGATGGGCCAATGGGGGTTTAATTCAGATGGATGAGAGGTGCTGCATTTTGGAAAAGCAAATCTTAGCAGGACTTATACACTTAATGGTAAGGTTCTAGGGAGTGTTGCTGAACAAAGAGACCTTGGAGTGCAGATTCATTGCTCCTTCAAAGTAGAGTGGCAAGTAGATAGGATAGTGAAGAAGACTTTTGGTATGCTTTCCTTTATTGGTCAGAGTATTGAGTATTGGAGTTGGGAGGTCATGTTGCAACTGTACAGGACATTGGTTAGGCCACTGTTGGAATATCACATGCACTTCTGGTTTCCTTCCTAGCAGAAAGATGTTGTGAAACTTGAAAGGTTCAGAAAAGATTTACAAGGATCTTGTCAGGGTTGTAGGATTTGAGGTACAGGGAGAGGTTGAATAGGCTGGGGCTGTTTTCCCTGGAGTGTCGGAGGCCGAGGGGTGACCATATAGAGGTTTACAAAATTATGAGGGGAATGAATAGGATAAATAGACAAAGTCTTTTCCTTGGGGTGGGGAACTCCTGAACTAGAGGGCATAGGTTTAGGGTGAGAGGTGTAAGATAGAAAAGAGACCTAAGGGGCAACCTTTTCAGGCAGAGGGGCTTAAGTGTATGGAATGAGCTGCCAGAGGAAGTGGTGGAGGCTAGTACAAGTGCAACATTTAAAAGATACCTGGATGGGTAGATGAACAGGAAGGGTTTGGAGGGATGTGGGCCGGGTGCTCACAATTGGGACTAGATTGGGTTGGGATATCTGGTCGGCATGGACAAGTTGGATCGAAGGGTCTGTTTCCGTGCTGTACATCTCTATGACTCTATGACTCTAATACTGATTCAAAAACAGTAGATTGAAAAGTATGTCTAAATTATAACCCTTCATTGTTTTTACAAAAAGATATGTTTTATAATTTAAAATATATCACAGCAATACTGAAAACATCAAATGCTAGCTATCACAGCAGGTCAGACAGCATCCATGGAGCGAGAGCAAGGTAACGCTTTGACTATGGATGACTCTTCATCAGAGCTGAAGTGAAGTGTGGAGGGGACAGCACATTACAACCTTCTGGACTTAATATTGAGCTTAACACTTTCAAATTGTATACCAACATCCATTTCTTCCCTTTCCTTTACCTTGCTACATTCTGTTATTATGTCTGCTCTCCCTTCCCCCCATCCCAATGGGTCTGTCCGTACTTTCAAATCTGGCAGGATGTTGTTCTGCCATTAGAGTCATAGTCATAGAGACAGAGAATCATGCAGCACAGAAACAGACCCTTCGGTCCAATCAGTCCATGACGAACATAATCCCAAACTAAACTAGTCCCACCTGCCTGCTCTTGGCCCATATCCTTCCAAACCTTTCCTCTTTATGTATCTATCCAAATGTCTTTTAAACATTGTAATTGTATCTGCATCCACCACTTTCTCAGGACGTTCATTCCATATGTGAACCACTCTCCCTGTCAAAACTTTGCCTCATATCTTTTTAAAATCTCTCTCCTCTCACCTTAAAAATGTCCCCGGTACCCTCCCACCACCACCCCAGTCTTGCAATCCTCCATCCTAGGGAAAAGACAACTACCTTTTACTCTATCTATACACCTCATTATTTTATAAACTTCTTTCAGATTGCCTGTCAACCGCCTAAGCTCCAGTGAACAAAATCCCAGCATATCCAGCCTTTCTTTATAACTCAAACTTCCAAATTTGACAACATTCTGGTAAACCTTTTCTGACCCCTCTCCAGTTTGATAATATCCTTCCAAGAACTGGGCGACCAGAACTGGACACAGTATTCCAGAAGAGGCCCTCCCGCATATTTCACTTTGGCTTTGATGAAGAGTCACCTAGACTCAAAACATTAGCTTGCTGTGTCTCCATAGATGTTGTCTGACCCACTGTGACCTCCAGCATCTTTTGTTTTTAGTATAGATTCCAGCATCTGCAGTAATTTGCTCCAATGTCTCAACTGTGTTCACTTCAGATTTGATACCTTTACTACTTAAATATCGGTCTTTCAGGGGGATAGATATATTTCCTTACTAGACTTTCTTCCTTGCAGCATCACTGTCCTTTTTTTGAAGTTGTGCATAGATCTCAGTACACAAACACCAAATGTCACTACGTACTGAGGTTTTACCTACCCCCAATGTTGCGAAGGATGGGACTGGCCTGGTCGCAGTGGACCACTCTAAGTAGTAGGGCCATTCATGTCTCCTGTCCCTCATGGAAAAAATTGCATAGGAAAACATCTTTGACTGCAAGATCATCAGGCACTGGTCAGCATGTGGCATAGTCAAGACCCTGCAGGAAAAGGGAAAGGTGGATTCTGTTGGGTGGGTCCCTGAGTAGACTGTCAAAGCCATTTGGCAGAATGCCTCATCACCAGAATTTTCCAAGAAGCACCAAGACACCGCTTGGCTGCTGGTAAGAAGGGCAATTCCTGTTAGATCTTTCACTCATGTTTGGATTCTCTCTAACACTGCCCTCTGCCCTCCAAGTGGCTGCAGTGGTAAAGAGACAGTTATACTTCTCCTTCTGGAATGGGCTTTTGCAAGGAAGATCTGGAGAGAGATGGAGTGACTCTGTTGATCAATAGCTAACTTTGGAACAGCCTGAAAAAGGAGCATTAAAACAGTATTTCTGCAGGATGTTTCTTAATAAACAGACACTGTGAAAGCAGCTGCTGCATTTTGACATCTCATTCAACAGGACCTTGTTGTATGTATTTCACAAGACCCTTTGTATTGTTTTCATTTCATTACCTTGGATAATGAAATCCTGTTACACAGGCTACCATTACTGCGACCTCTACTTTAACTTCAAGCATCAGACTATGGGAGTCTGCTGTTTTATCTAAAAATCTTCCTCAGTGATTTGATGTTAACTAAGAACCATTGAACTTTCAGCCTTTGAATGTTAATCCTCAGCTGTGAGCAGCCCTAACTGTTCCTAGCAGCTCCATGACGCAGGACACACACTGAGACAAACATCAGCTGCTCGTGGAGGACCACTGATTCAGTGACACATTCTCTTTGGTCTGCTTGAAACATGTTGATCTTCCAGTGTAAAGAGCTGGTCTCGACCGAGTGTTGCAGACTGGCACACTTCACAGTCCAGGATGGTGTGCTGAAGGATGCACTAAAGCTGAAGGATGCACTAAAGAGTGGAGAAAGATCACAGCCTAAATCCGTGCCCCCCCCCCTCACTACCTCTAAAGGAATGGAAATAATTTCCTGCATGAGTAGAAAATGTGACTGTTGGGAACTCTGAGAAACATCAAGTCCCAACGGTTTTGTTTTCTCTCTGCAAAGTTTGTACAGAACTGGGGCTTTCTATGTACTTAATTCTTTTTATGAATAAAGTACATCTTTATAATTTTTAAAAATTGACTCCTTTGTAACCAAGCTGGTTTCTTTTGCAAATGCTTAAAGTGTAGGAGGTGAAACCTGACCAGGTGAACCATTTTATAGAACATAGAACAGCACAGCACAGGAACAGGTCATTCGGCCTACGATGTTGTGCCGAACATGATGTCAAATTAAACTAATCCTTTCTTCCTGTCTCTGGTCCATATCTTTCCACTCCTTGCATATCCATGTGCTTATCTGATAGTCCCTTAAACGCCCCTACCGTATCTGCTTCCACCACCACCCCAGCAGCACGTTCCAGACTCATACACTCGCTGTGTAAAAAACTTGCCCCTCACATCTCCTTTGAACTTTCCACCTCGTACATTTCAATTCTAAGAAAAAGATTCTGAACCATCAACCCTATTTCATGAGAATTCAGTTATATTCAATCTTGCTTGAACTTCTTAAATACTGGTGTTACTAGGTGGATTACCTAGAATAGAAACTTCTTATTGCCATGTAAAAGTTATCTCCCCTTCCCTTTACCAATGGGAGCTATGATCCACTAAGTTGAGATCAAAATGAATGTAGGTGGACAACCAACAATAAGTCAATTGCTTTCTCTGTGTGGTATTGACCCACGTCCACTTCACTCTTAAACATAAATAGGCCATTAACAAAATAAACATTTCCCCCAGACTTCTTAGTATAGATTCTGTTGGAAACTATCACTTTTTATGTAAGCATTGTGAAGATTGTATTCATTAAGATGAAATAACCTTCATGTAATTTGTACAAGTGGAGGATTGTGAAAAATGGAAACATGTGGAGAGACGATATTGTATTGGTAGAAGGAAAAATCTGTGCATATATTTATGAAATACCTGGTAATAACAGCAAGATAGATGTGCCTGATCAAGGTTTATGTTGCTATAACTCCTGGCAAGAAACTGAAAGCCGATTCTTCTTCAAAATTTAACAAAATTGAAACACTGACGACACAATCTCTACCACATAAGTATGAGTCATCTGATTTATTTAAATGTCCAGAAAAAAATAAACATACAGTATATCAGGACAACAATTAGAAGTTAACTGATGCTATTATATGTAACTTTTTTTTCAATATCTTGCAATATTTGTTCACATGCCACATCTTATTCCCTGTTAGCTACCTGAGCAACGTTTTGATTTAGTGCCATAAATGATGAGTGACATATAAATGCAAGCATAAAATATATGAATTATTATGCAATAACTGATTTACTAATCTTTCAAATCATTCCTGCAAATTATTTTTAAAAATTACATTTAAATAGAGCCCTTTATGAGAAAAAAACATCATCCTCCTCACCCCCAACATTTTGAATCAGTGAAGTACTTTTGAAGTGTAATCTCTGTTGTAGTGTATGAAACAAGGAAGCATTTTGTGCATGGCAAGCCCCAGTAAGCAGCAGTGCAAAAACAAACAGATTATCTCTTATAGTGATGTTAGTGGCAGCCTAAGTATTGACCAGAACGTCTATGGTCCTCTTTAAATGCTGCCGTAGGAGCTTATACTTTGAAACTGAAAGTGAAGCATCAGTTAAACTTTTTACCCAAATGATAGAGCCACTGTCAGCACATCACACCCCTTACTGTTATACTGAAGTGTCGTCCTCAGTTTTGTATTCAAGTTTCTGGAATGGAACTTGAAATACCTGGTAATGACAGCAAGGTATCAGATGTGCCTGATCGTGGTTTATGGTGTTATAAATCCTGGCATGAATCTGAAAGCCGATTAACCTTCAAAACTTAATTAAATTGAAACACTGACAGCACAATCTCCATAACATAACCATGAACCATCTGACAGACGGGGAAAATATTATCACAGAGCGGCATCGAAGACCCAAACTGTGAGTGGTTGAAATTACTCAGCATTTTGGATACAAAGTCCCCTTCCTCAGCATTTATTCAAACATTTCAAGTTTTGATAAAACTTGTTTTTTGTTCGTTTCCACTGTCAGTTTATTGATCAGATCATTGTTGCTGGGCCTTTTCTTGAATACATATGCTTGATTTTGTTTGTATTCATGTTATTTTAATTTGTGCTATGTGGGTGGTTCATGTTACTATTTTAGCGTTGATTTCCTGGTTGGGATTGCCAGTTCAGTTTCTGACCAGACAATTCAAGTTCAGAAATAGGTGACAGTTTCTCACTGCTGGTATAAGGAGAAGCATTTTCTGTGTTTAGGTCATTATCAGCATTTCAGTACAATTAAAAGATGACATAATGCAGGGAAATGAATTGAGTAGGAGCATGGAACCTAATGGGAAAACTCCTTGCTCATGATAAATATGTTTACTTCCTCCCTCTTTTTAAATGACAATTTCAAGTGGAGGCTGGGAAGAAATGGCTGGTTTCCTTGAATAGCTTGAGTGGTGCTTAGAGCATCTCTTCTTCAAAGTCCTAATCATCAATCTATCTTGGGCCTTATTTCAGTTTTGCGTCATCTCTCATGTGTGAGGACAAGGGAAAGATTGTAAAAGCCAGTCATTGGAACTAGATCAGAGGAAGGTAAAAAGGAAAGACCTGATCTCTGCAAAAGAATTTTAAAGGAGACATATTTGTGAACAATATTTCAAAGATGGTCACCTTAGAGTTAACCCTCAACCTTGCCTTGTAATAATAGGATGGGAACAGAACAAACGTGTAAAGATGTAGATTTTAGGAAGAGAGTTTTGCTTTATGGAAGTTAGCAGCTGCTCTGCGAGTTTAATTTGGACATGGTGTGTGTTCAATCTATGTAGGAAAAGCAGAGGATGTGCAGGGTTAGTAGACTGGGGGCTGGGTTAGGTGAGAGTGAGTGAGGGAAGATGTTGCATGCAAAAGAGAGAGAGTTGTAACATGAGCCCTGTTGGGACGTGGGTGCAGCAGCAAGGATAGTGAATGTGAAGTAACAGAGGGAAAACAGAGGCACTTAACCCTGACAGAGTGGAGTAGGTCATTGACCTTATTGTTATACTGCTGGGCATCTTGCTGGATGGTTGAAACCAGACTGATCCTGTTGGTAATGTCGGTCCACTCTGGATCAGACAGGATCTGGTGTTGTGGCCTCCTCTGGTGGTCACTTCTCTGGATCACCCTATCCAGCAGGATGTTGAGGACCCTTTCAGCAAATAGCAGCGATAATTCCTCTCATCTGCCATGCCCTCTGGAAGGGGATACAGTCATCAGGGAAGCCTCAAAATGCCAGCCCCTACCTTGTTGAGCAATGGCAATATAAAGATTGCACAAGATTGTTAGTGTAATCCAGAATATCCAGCAAGTGGCGATCAGTAGAATACAGCGAGTATCAGATAATTGGGGTAGTTAATGAGGAAAGTTTGTGACAATATTGTAAGAAAATCTGTTTGGCCTCACGAGACAGGAATTTTATTAACTCAATGAAAATGACACTTAGACAAAATTTGGTAAAAATTCAGCCTATTATTAATACCATCTCTTCGAATGGGGTTACAAGAAAAGTTATTAGAAAAACAGGAACTGAATTCCCAAAACACATTAGGACCTGATCATCAAGAATTAATAGCAGCAAGTGAAGGGATTAGAACTGATGGGATGTAAATAGGTCAGGTAGATGAATTCAATGTAGTATGTGCACTTCGGAAATATTTATACAAAAGGAAGGCTTTCACAGAAGAGGAAGTTTAGAAAAATGAATGAGACAAAAAAATCCGGAACACAAGGCTAGATCAACAATGACTGGAAACAGGGTGACTAATATCACAGGTTAAGTGTTTATGGTTAAGGTTCAGATAAATAAAATAATTGAATCATAGAGGTTTACAGTACCAAGGGAGTCAATCAACCCATCATGTCTGTACCAGCTCCCAAAAGAGCTGCCCAGCTCACCTGATTCTCCAGCCCATCCCCTGTAGATCTCCAAATTCATTACTTTTAAATATATATTCATTTCCACGTACAACAATCTACCAGTTTGCTTTTCTATAAAAGTAATAGGGTTTTTATTTAACAATGTCAAAAAAATTAATAGGTACACATCACAGGCCAATCTAGATATTGAGGTCTAGTTATTTGCCATCCCAGATGAACTTCAAAGGGAAGTCTTTCATTCTTTCTTCAAATAGCTTGTCAAACATCTCTGACTGGGCCACAGTAAAATGAGTTTTCCAATCTCCAATTATCCCTGAAAAAAAAGATGAGATGATTCAACTTTTGGAATTATGAAATGAAATCAGAATGAAATAAATAATATGGACAATTCCATAAAAATAAGAAAGAAACCTAAATTTGTGAAGAGTGGAATTTTGGTTGTGTTCTGTGAATGTTGGTGTAAAAACCATCAGAGTCTGCAGCACAAAAATGCATAAATTGGAAACTCACTCGCCTTTGGAAGATATCATTTTAGCACCATTCATAATCATTGGCATTTTACACAACTTTTATTGTGTCCATTCTGCAAGATACACTTTTCCTCTGACGGAGGTTGTAAATATCATCTGGCTTCAGGATCAAGGTCTTTCTCTGCAATTTATATGTTCTGGGTCAATCATAGATACTACACTGCACCCCTGTGTAAAGGCTTGACCAAAAGGCATAGACTCAATGTCACTCCCCACAGAGTGTGGACACCATGAACTGTAGTTTCTTAATGGCCAATAATGCAAAATGTTTCTGTGACTGGATATCATCTGAATGTTAAGTGGATCCAGAATGTCTACAAGACTTACTCTCTTATTGTGCTGACTTCAATGCTCCCAAATTTGGCCATAGGTGACAGCATTAAGAACTTTTCTTTTCCTTCACAACCCCACACAAATTAGGCAAGGAAACAAAGGAGGGCAAAATATTCACCACCAAATCTCAGCTACATACAACTTAAGAATAACAGTGGCAAGACACGGTACAGACTCTTGGCTAAATGATACCATAGGGAATATGAGAATAGTGCTGATTCTGGGACTGGTTAGTTGACTGGATATGGTGAGGTGAGAGGTTGGGGTGGGAGAAGTGGTTGGGCGGGTGGGTGTTGGCAGGAAGGAACTTTAACAGAGGCCTCTTATCTTTGGGACCAGAGACTTAGCCAAATGAGACTTAGCCCAAATCCTTCAGGACAAGCTGATCCAAACATTCCACTCTTAGGCACATCTTTGAGTCTAAAGGTGCAGTGTGTTCCTGTTACAAAGTTAGTCCATTTCTCTTCTCAACAGAGGCAGGCTCTCCAATTGCAATGCAAAGAGAAATTTCATTTTTTTTTAAAAAATGGACGGAATGAAAAGTGAATGAAAAGAGAAAAGGAACAAATCAGAAGTTGCTTGAAAAGTTCAGCAGGTCTGGCAGGATTTGTGGAAAGGAATCAGGTTTAACGTTTCGGGTCAAGTGACCCTTTGTCAGAATTTTGCTTCTGGTTTACAGCATCTACAGTTCTTTCAGTTTATTTTTATGAGAAAGAAGGATTGTGTGGACTGATTATTGGGTCAAAAGGCCTTGAAAGAATCTTTTAAAAGCAAAATAGCATATGGGCTGTGTTACATCAGAGAAGCTTTTTTACTCAATAATCAGTCCACACAATCCTTCTTTATCATGGTTGTGTTAAAGGTGAATGTGAATACTGCATGCATGCAGCATTACCTCAAAAATGAAAAGCAAGATTTCCTACCATGTAATTAGCAATTCAGTGCATTGTGCAATTTGGGCCCTAACTTCCAATCTCATACTGGGGGTGTTCCCTCGGGAAATTGGTTAGTGTAATTTCAATAGTTCTCAAATATTGCTCACTATTAGAGTTATGTATTCAGTGAGTGTCCAAGTGATTATTAGAGAAGATACAGATCAAGAAATGAATTTGGATAGATTCAGGTACAAAATACCTCCCACTCTATTTGATTTGGGGATGCCGGTATTGGACTGGGGTGTACAAAGTTAGAAATCACACACCAGGTTACAGTCCAACAGGTTTAATTGGAAGCACTAGCTTTCGGAGCGCTGCTCCTTCTCCACAACCACCTGATGACAGAGGGGCACTCTGAAAGCTAGTGCTTCTAGTTAAACCTGTTGGACTATAACCTGGTGTTGTGTGATTTTTAACAGTCTATTTGATTTATGCAAAATATAAGGTCTACTTCTTGATACAATGAAATCAACAACAGCAGGACATTTCCAACCCTTTAGTTTCTTGTCAAAAGAATAATGTCTCCATCCCCTTGAGTATTCCAGTGAAAATTGAACCCTTTCTGAAGAAGGATCACTGAATCTAAGATTTCTCTCCACAAATGCTGCCAGACTCACTGAGTCCCTCCAGCAATATCTGCTTTTGTTCTGGATATCCAGCAACTGTAGTTTTTGTTATATTTCCAAATTTTTACCTTTTCTAAGAAATGCTCCATTTTCACTTTTACTTTCAACATTTTCGTAGTTCGCCATCGGATTCACTTTCATAATTTCAAAAGTACAGTGTTTCACAATGGTGTCAAGTTTTTCATTGTCCAACTCTTTCCCAAGAAATTTGCATATTTTTTGCACCGATGTCCTTAGATCCTATAACATGCAAATATAGTCAATATATTATTAATTGTTGGCAGCTCAGGGATAGTAACAGACTCCATGATGTTAGCAAATTGTATATGCACAGCTTTGATGGAGTCAGCTTTCTTCTTAACTTCAAAACATGGTAAGAGTAATTCAGGCCAAAGCTTCAACCACTTCTACAATACTTTTGAAGCTCCAAAATCCTGTGCATACTTAACCCAGACAAAGTGCAGTGAGTCCAAGAGGAACAAGTAGACCCAGTAGGTAAAGTTCAATTTGCCTCCACAGAGCAGGGATCAGTATTGGGTTCAATTTTTGAAAAAAACCAACAATAACAAAAAATCACATTGATCGGGAAACATTTTCACTCACTATACCAAAGTAAGTAGCCAGTTCTTAGGGCTAAAATGATCACAGTGTCTGGGGAGAAAGTTAGAATAGGGTACTGAGTTTGATGGTCAGCATGATAGTATTGATTGACAGGGGTAGGCTCAGAGGGCTGAGTGTGACTTTTCTGCATCCAAGCATATTTCATTCCCATAGTCATTTGCTTTCATAAAGTGGTCCAGTTAGAGAGAGATTTACAATAAGGAATCAGTCATGCTAAGAGAATGTTGTAGCTGCATGTACCAACTTTAAGAAGTTCAATTTTCTGGCTAGTAAAGTGAAGACTGCCAGGAAATGGAGGTCACAAACAAAACCCAAAATCGGTACTTCTTGCTTCACCTGAGAAGCTTAGCTCTTGCAGGTTGGTCAATAAAAAAAAAATCAGTTATTACCAGTTTCATTTCCTCATAGCACATAAATAGGATGTTGAATTCATTCCTGTGGGCATACCAGTTCTGGATGTGATCGAACCAACTGCCATAGATCACTATTAAAGAAAGAATTTGCATATTAAATGGGAAACAAAATTGATAGTTTTTGTAATTAGTAAATATCAGACCTAAATTTCCTTTTGGACATCTGTCAGATGTTGTTTATTCACAGGTGCCTTCCCTTCTATGGGTGCTATGCACCACCAGTCCTGGGTTGGTTGCACAGAGGGCAGCAACTCGAGATCCTTTGAGTTTGAATGTTACCTTGACAGGGATGGGGCAAATCAAAGAAATGTTTGCAGACTTGCAGCCCAGGTGTTCTTCCCTACAGACCACGGAGATTTCCCCACATTTAACAATATGGCCACCAGAAAAAAAACTATACATAGAGACTTTTAAAATGCTCTTCCTAGCTTTAATACCCTTCCATGGTCTTGCCCTTCCACATGATTTGTTGATGGAACTGAGAATTTACTGAAAATTGATAACAAAATGAAGAGAAGTAATACCATTGATTAAAATACACAATGAAATGAATGCTAATTATTTACCTTTTCCTTCTATGAACATTTCCAGAAATTCACCAAAACCTGACGGTGTTTTTAAGAGGGTGATGTAATTTTGGAAGTGATACAAAGACACAACCACGTCCTTTGGGTTCCGATAAATGTAAATAACCTACGTATAAAATATCAGAGCAGTTGAATGCAAAATCATAAAAAAGCACCTTTGTTTTCTATTCGTAAAAGTTGATTGAACGCAAGTTTACATTTTACTTTACAGCTTCATTATATTGGAAACCATATAATGAAATGGTAAAGTTGTCAAAAAATGGACTTCATATTAATGTGTTGTTTTTCACAGTTTTGTGGCCTGTTAGTTAGAATTGGCAATTACCTTGCATTGATAGTTTAGTTTAAACAAACTATATTTTCAATTTTCTAAGTAATTTGTCCTCACTGGTCCTAGATCCTTTAAGTTTATTTAAAGCAGCAATCCTTCAAATCTCTGTGGCCTTGATCTATTCCCCTGTTGTGAGCTTATCTAATTATATGCACCAACTGACAAACGTCATGCCTATCACTTCATGCTACGTTTTGCTACAGTCTGTTAGAAACAGCGCCTTCATGAAGCATCCTCTGTAAATCTCTTCCTCTTACTTACCTTTCTTCCACTTTCGGAATCATCCTTTAAGTATTTGCCCATGTTTTCAAACAACTTCTCCCCTGCTCTAGTTTGTTTCTTCTCTCATGTGACAAATGCTAGGAAATGAAAATTATGATTGCCTGGGATTTTGTCAAAGCATTCAAAGTGTCAATGGTTAATGCAATCTTCCATGCTATCATTTCTGATATGTCTTCTCCTCAACTAAAGCACTTGCCCCACCACTTCAGCTCTACTTGAGGCAATTCTGCTCAGCCTTCCCTCTCCCAGCTCATTGATAAGGGTATCCCTTGCCTACAGCCTACATTCCATCAGTTGCCACATTTAATGGATAATCTTCTGCCATTTCCTGCATGATGTCAGCAATCAAAAATTCCTCCACACTCCCAGCATTCTGTAGGAAATATTGTGGTATATTTCTCACTCCACAATCACCTCCTCCCTTTCCCTGTGTTTTCACTTTCTCTCATTGGCCAAGCCCTATTTCCACTTGTTTCAATTTAGCATGCTGATTCAATACTCACTACACGGCTGCCTCTACATTGAAGAGATTTTAAAAAATAGACACAGTAACTGCTTTGTGGAACACAGTTGATCAGTTCACAAACATGACCTGTGCTTACAGTAGTCTGTCTCTGACCCTGCTGTCCTTGGTGTGCTGCAGTGTAAATATAGAATGACACCTCAACCGTTGACTCTGCACTGTACAAAACTCAGAATTCCAAAGTTTTAGTTTCATTGGAGCGGATTTGAATTAGCCCTTGCTTTACAACAGGAAAAGGGAACCAGCTGTTTGTGGAGTTTCAGACAAGTGGTTAATGTTTTCTCCAGTCTTTAGTTTGAACATAGCATTTCAAATTTGTGGGTTAAGTTGATAAAATATATAAAAGGAGAAAGTGAGGACTGTAGATGCTGGAGATCAGAGCTGAAAATGTGTTGCTGGAAAAGCGCAGCAGGTCAGGCGGCATCCAAGGAGCAGGAGAATCGACGTTTCGGGCATGAGCCCTTCTTCAGGAGTGAGGAAAGTGTGCCAAGCAGGTTAAGATAAAAGGTAGGG
>NC_057712.1:79181185-79186594 GCF_004010195.1 Chiloscyllium plagiosum
GTTCCACATATCCGATGAAGAGGCAGGCATAGCTGGGGCCCATGCGGGTGCCCATGGCTACTCCTTTGGTTTGGAGGAAGTGGGAGGATTGGAAAGAGAAGTTGTTCAGAGTGAGGATCAGAGTGAGAATATATAAAAGCAAGCTTAATTGTGTCGTTCACCTATTTTTTATTTATTTTAAATAGTGGGAGGATGGGTGGTGTGACAAAGCTGCAGCTTGTGGAAGCTTCGGGATAACCCTGTGATTAAGGGCCAATGCGTCTGCAGTAAGTGTTCAATCTTTGGGCAGCTTTGGCTTAGAGTTTACGAGTTGGGGAGGTGAATGACAGACACTGATGAAGCAGGGAGGAAGAAATTCTACCAGGATTCTTTGTACCCAGGATGCCATCCCACTACTTAATACTGGGGGTCTCCTGATTTGGCCTTTGGTCAGCGACAGGAGGATGTAACTGGATAGTGAGTACAGCATGTAAGGAGAACCAGAGGGTGGGAATGCAGAAATGGTGGCCTCTGTGATTTTCCAATAGGATTTAGCTTCCCCCAGCTTGTTTGGATAAGATCAAGGGCTGTAGGGTGGAGTAAACTGACCATAGCCCTGTGGTACAAGATGACACTCAACTGAGAGAGAACACCAAAGCAAATAGTAGTAATAGGGGACAGTATAGTGAGTGGGATTGAGACTACTCTCTGCAGCAGAGGGTAAGAGCCCAGATGGCTGGGCTTTCTGCCAGTGAGAGGGTTTTATAACTGCTACAGGGAAATTGTAATGTTGGCATGGTGTACATCAGAACTGTGCCAGGACTAGTGGCCTTGTGAAATGCATAACTAGGAGACAGAAGGTTTTAAATCCAACTTGGGGGAATTTGTAATATGGGAAATACAGGTCAGAGATTGACAGAAAGGGTCAGTGTGGAAAAGAATACTAGGAACACAAAAACAATCAGGACTAGATGTTACAACGATAAGAAAAAGATAAAATAAATTAATTTATGGCACACGTTGAAGTAAATTTATATAAATTTTCAGGCAATTACGGAAACATGACTTTAGGATGACAGGGATTGGGTCCTTAGTATTCAGGGGTACAGGACATTTATGAACAACAGGAAGCAAGGCAACAGGTGAAAGGGCAGTACTGTTAATCAAGGATGGAATTTTTATAACAGTTACAGATGACTTTGATTCAGGAGATTAGGATGTAGAATTGGTTTGCCTTGAACTGAGGAACAGTAGGGGAAATAAATCACTAGTGAGAGTGATCTAAATGTACATTTCAGAATAGACAGAATAAAATTATTTCTACTCTGAAAGAAAATTCTAAAAGGGAGAATCAACCATCTGCAGTTTGATAAAGTACCTAATTTAAGGAAAACAACTATAACTGCACAAAGGTGAACAGCAGGTCAGATGATTTATCCATATAAAACAAACAGCAGACAACTAACAGATTAAACATGAGGAAGAAATTAAAGGATAAAAGGAAGCTAGCAAGGAAGGTAAAAATGGAACGCAAATAGAAAATGATATACAGGTATTTAAGAAAAACACAAGAAGAGAATGTGGATCCTCTAGAGATAAAATGGGGAATTAGTAGAGAATCATAGGAAAGAGGCCATTTGGCCTGTTGAGTTCACACCGACTCTTCAAACTCTCCCACCTAGTCCCCATCTTATCCCTGCATTTACCATGACTAAACCATTTAACCTGCACTTCTTTGGATTGTGGGAGGAAACTGGAGCACACAGCTGAAGTCTACGCAAGCACAAAGAAAATATACAAACTCTGCAAACCCAAGCTGAAATTGAACTGGGGGCCATAGTGCTAAAGGGCAGCAGTGCTAACCACCGAGCCACCATGCCACCCTAACAATAAAGAAATGGCAAATGAAATGGACAAATATGGTGCTAGTGTTTTCACTATAAAGGATACAAGAAAATACTAATAGCTGTACACATGGACGTGGAACGGAGAGAGCAATTTAGTGAAATTACAGTTATTAGGGAAGTGTTATTGAACAAACGGACAAAACTATAAGCTGACAAGATTTTGGGTCCTGATGGATTTCATCCGAGGGTCTTAAGAGATTGCTATTGAGCTAGTAGATGCATTGGGTGTCAATTTTCTAAAATTTCCTTGATTCAGGAAAGGCTCATTAGACTGGAAGATAGAAAATGTAACCCTTTTATTTAAAAAGAGAAGAGGAGGCAATAAACAGGAAACTTTAAGCTTGATGTCGATCATGGAGAAAATGTTACAAGGGATCATTAACGTGATTTTAACTGTACACTTAAAAAAAACTCAAATTGGGTAGAGTCAGCAAGGATTTGTCAAAGGGAAATAAGTTTCAAGAAACTTATTAGAGTTCTTTGAAGGAGTGATATACATTGGAGAGAAAGGGAAATTTTCTAGCTGCACTGTACTGGATTTCCGGAAGGCTGCTGCAAAAGGTATTATTGAAAATAAATGCTCATGGTCTATTACCATGGATAGAAGATTGGCTGGCTGAGAGAAAGCCATGTGCAAAATTGGGTCTTTAATCAACATTTTACAACTTTGAATCAAGTCACTGATGTGGGGCATTGCAGACAAGATGATAGAAGGTACGTCATGATGAAGAGGAGGTTGTAGACAGATACAGATAAGTTGATTGAGAGGGCAATAATCTGGCCAAGGGCAATGTGGGCAAATGTGAAATTGTTAGCTTATACAGGAAGAATGAAAAATGCAAGTATTAATTGAAAGGAGAAAAATTGCAGAATTCTAGAGTGCAGAGGTACTTAGACATCCTAGCGAATGAGTCAAAGTTGGTAGTATGTAGTATTGGTGCTATCCTTTATTACAAGAGATATTACAGAAAGTAAAGATGGTATACTTCATTTTAACATTGGTGGAAGTTTTGATCTCTTCTATTTTAAGAAAAGCTGTGAATGTATTGCAGACTTCTGAGTTGGTTTACTAGATGGATGCCTGAATGAGTGCGTTGTCCTTGGAAGAAAGGTTGGGCTTATTATCATTGGAGTTTAGAAGGGAGAGGGAGAGCCTGGGTGGATCAGGTGATACAGCATAGACCTTTAATCCAAGGGTCCATGGCTCCAGTCCATGGTATTGGTTTGACCGCAGTTTGTTCTACTCACTTAAAACAGCAATGAAACAGAGCAATCACCTCTGCAAAAGGTGTTTCAGGAATTGTTTATCAAATTATAAACAGGATCTAGAAGACAGATGAGTAACTTGATTGAAGTATACCAGATTCTAATTTGGTCTTGACAAATGAACTTGAAAAGGATATTCCCTCATGTGAGTGGAGATAAGATCATTAAGTGATTGAGGGAAATGTTTTCCAGAGGGCTGTGTAGTCTGGAACTTTTTAATTCAGAAAGCAATGGATGTAATGTTGATAAATACTTGTAAGACAGAATGTATTCATGTTAGACCAGGGATAATTTGGAGAAGGAGGAGGGGATGGATTGGGAGAAAGTTTCTGGGTAATCCAAGATGGAGGACGGGAAAAATTTCTGGCTGTAACAGCTGCTCCTTTTTTGAGGTACTTTAGGTGTTGGAGGTGATTTCCTCGAATTCCAGGAGCAGCAATTATTGTTTCATATGCTGATGTATTGTTTTGAAACTTTGGAAAAAAACAACAGCAGTTTTAAAAGGGAGAAGGACAGACAAAGAAAGCACATGGTGAAGTCATTGCAGAAGAGAGAGAGAGAGAGAGAGAGAACCTGCATAGTTACTGCCTTTGCTGTTTGAATTCATGTATCGCTAGACATCGGAGTGCATTTGGGAAAATTAACAAACAGTGAAATTCACAACTGATCTTGGAGGAACTGTTGGGCAAAGTTCACAGCACAGAATCAGATAAGTAATCGTTGTTTTAAGTGTGTCCTACAGAGAATCTGCAGTAGTGAGTAGAGTGGGTTCTTTCTTGATTATATGTTTTTTAGAGATATGTCTCTTGATTAAACTTAAAATATAAGCCATAACTATTAATTTAATCTGGGGCAGTGTTTGTAGAGGAATAATACGGTGTTATTTTCTGTGTCTGTAGATTGAGAAGGAGCAAAATGGCCTTTAACAGAATGATATGTACTTCTTGTCAGATGTGGGAATTTAGGGAGAGTTTAAGGGTTACTGCAGATTATATCTGCCATAAATGCTGTTGGCATAAATGTTGTGAATCTTATCAGATCGAATGGATCGGTTGGAGACAGTTAGAAGCAATTAGGAATTTGCAACAGCAACAGTATGTGATGGATGGCAGTGATAGGAAGGAGGGAATGTTTCAGATATAGCCACACAGATGGGTTAACTCCAGGAAAGGTAAAAGAAGGAGGCAGCTAGTGAAGGAGTCTTTTGTGGATATATCCATTTCAAACAAGTATGCTGTTTTGGAAAATGTAGAGGGTGATGGATTCTCAGAAATGAGATAACAAGAATCCAGAGAAAGTATATTCCTGTCAGGGTGAAAGGAAAGGCTGGTAGTATAGGGAATGCTGGGTGACTCAAGAAATTGAGAGTTTGGTTAAGAAAAAGAAGGAAGCATATGTAAGGTATCGACAGGATAGATCGAGTGAATCCTTAGAAGAGTATAAAGGAAGTAGAAGTATACTTAAGAGGGAGATCAGGAGGGCAAAAAGGGGACATGAGATAGCTTTGGCAAATAGAATTAAGGAGAATCCAAAGGGTTTTTACAAATACATTAAAAACAAAAGGATAACTAAGGAGAGAACAGGGCCCCTCAAAGATCAGCAAGGCGGCCTTTGTGTGGAGCCGCAGAAAATAGGGGAGATACTAAATGAGTATTTTGCATCAGTATTTACTGTGGAAAAGGATATGGAAGATATAGACCGTAGGGAAATAGATGGTGACATCTTGCAAAATGTCCATATTACAGAGGAGGAAGTGCTGGATGTCTTGAAATGGGTAAAGGTGGATACATCCCCAGGACCTGGTCAGGTGCACCCTAGAGTTCTGTGAGAAGTTAGAGACGTGATTGCTGGGCCTCTTACTGAGATATTTGTATCATCGATAGTCACAGGTGAGGTGCCAGAAGACTGGAAGTTGGCTAACATGATGCCTCTGTTCAAGAAGGGTGGTAAGGACAAGCTAGAGAAGTATAGACCAGTGAGCCTGACCTCGGTGGTGAGCAAGTTGTTGGAGGGAATCCTGAGGGACAGGATGTACATGTATTTGGAAAGGCAAGGGCTGATTAGGGATAGTCAGAACTCGCTCAAAGGTAGAAGACAGAGGATGGCAGTGGAGGGTTGTTTTTCAGATTGGAGGCCTGTGACCAGTGGAGTGCCACAAGGATCGGTGCTGGGTCCTCTACTTTTTGTCATTTACATAAATGATTTGGATGTGAGCATAAGAGGTACAGTTAGTAAGTTTGCAGATGACACCAAAATT
>NC_057712.1:79186823-79198522 GCF_004010195.1 Chiloscyllium plagiosum
ACAGGGAGAGGCTGAACAGGCTGGGGCTGTTTTCCCTGGAGCGTCAGAGGCTGAGGGGTGACCTTATAGAGGTTTACAAAATTATGAGGGGCATGGATAGGGTAAATAGGCAAAGTCTTTCCCTGGGGTCAGGGAGTCCAGAACTAGAGAGCATAGGTTTAGGGTGAGATATAAAAATATATAAAAGAGACGTTCGGAGCAACCTTTTCACACAGAGGGTGGTATGGGTATGAAATGAGCTGCCAGAGGAAGTGGTGGAGGCTGGTACAATTGCAACATTTAAGAGGCATTTGGATGGGTAAATGAATAGGAAAGGTTTGGAGGGATATGGGCTGGGTCCTGGCAGGTGGGACTAGATTGGGTTGGGATATCTGGTCGGCATGGACAGGTTGAACTGAAGTGTCTGTTTCTATGTGTACATCTCTATGACTCTCTGACTCTAAAGTTGTCATGATCATTTAGAATGGTGGAGCAGGCTTATTTTTATTCACTCCCTTGACCTGGGCATTGCTGGGTGGACAACCATTTAAGGCCCATCCCTAATTGCCCTTAAGAAGATCGTGAGCTTTCTTCTTGAACTGCTACTATGCATGTGCTGTAGGTAGACACAGTGCCACTTGAGAGGGAGTCCCAGGAATTTGACGCAGCAAATTGAGGGAACAGTCACATATCTCCAAGTCAGGACAGTGAGTGACTTGGTGGGGATCTTGCAGATGGAATTAGTCCCATGTATTTGCTGTCCTTGGAAATGGTCATTGGATTGGAAGCTGCTGTCTAAGGGAGTCTTGGTGAATTTCTGCAGTGCATCTTGTAGATAGTTCACTGCTGCTATTCAAGGGATCTGGGCATTTTTGGCTACATCAGCATTGAATGACCTTCTCTTGTTGCCCTTGAGAAGGCAGTGGTGAGTTACCCTCCTGAACCATAGCAATCCATTTAATAAACTTACAAACTTTGGAGGACAGAGTTTCAGGATTTAGGCCAATTATTTTTTTGACCTAATGTTTTTGAGTTCCACATTCCTATTCACCCTCTCTGCCACTAAAGGAAGGAAGGAATGGCAATATGTTTTCAAGTCAGGACAGTGGGTGTCGCTTTGAGGGAACTTGCAAGGTGCTTATTAGGCATGTGATATAATACTCCCCACTTACCTGGATCGGCGCAGCCCGAACAACACTCAAAAACTTAACACTATCCAGGACAAAGCACTATCTGCAAGATGCAATGGAGAAATTCACCACAGCTTCTCAGCCAGCACTTTTAAAATGTACAACCATTACCATATGGAAGGAAAAAGGGCAGCAAATACTTGGGTACACCACCACCTGAAAATTCCCGTCCAAAACATACACCACCCTGACTTGTATAATTGGTGCTTCACTGTCACAGGATCAGAATCTTGAAAATTCATAAAAGCACAAGAATTTTTATCACAAGGACTGCATTATTTCAAGGTAGCACTGTACTACTTTCTCCAGTATAATTAGGGCGTGGGAACTGAATGCTGGCCCACACCCCAAGAACTAATAAAAGGATACTACTTTATACCACCTTGTCAGCTCACTGCCTCCCTCTGCTGTGCTTGTGTGGGCCACATTAGGTGATGCTTGACACAGTTGGCCAACGCGGTAAAAATTATCATTTTATAGATGGAAGGGTGCATTAAGCTAACCTTAATGTATACTCACAGAAAATAGCACTAATGAATATACAGAGAAGAAAAGACAGTCAGAGCAATGATGAACATGAAAGGCAAAACATATTATAAGCGAATAAATGAGTTGAAAGCAATAAAAGATGCACTTACTTTTCCAGTTTTCTTCAAACCCTCTGGACTCAAGTGATAAGGCAAATGTGAGACAGCCAAACGAGGTGATGGCAGTGTCAGAAAGCACATCGTTGGTACCTCAACCCAAGGAACACGTTCTACAGGTAGTTTGTTTTGAACAGCGGCTAGGTCGCCATTGGAAAAAATCAAAGTCAAAATTTGTTGCATCCACACAGTTCCTGGTGTGTGATAGAATTATGAAAAGTTTGTGATTAAATTGTTGCAGGACAAATCCAACTCCTAGAATTATAACCTTTACATGAAAGTTTCAATTGCCAAATCATTTTGATTTGAGCCCTCCAAGTTTTCAGATGTCACCTCAAACATCTCCGAAACGAATTTCTAAATAAAACGGACTTCATTTCCCTCAAATTCTCCAGAGAGAAAGACTTCCATGCAGCTTTCAAATTTTGATCTCGATAGTCTAACTCCACTGACCAATGCACAATGTTGTTACATTGCAACCATTCAAAGCAAGTTCAGTTAATTTTCCAAAGTTAACCCTATCCCTCTTTGATCACTTCTCTTAATGTCATACCCAAGATGTTTTTTATTTTTTCTGTCAGTTTTTGCTTTTATGATTGAAATCTTAATAACTTTGTCCTATCCTAATTTCTCTTATTTCTACGTTTTATAGAATACTTATTTTTTCTTTTTATACACCTGACCATTTTGCATTCCAAATTGCTGTTCTGCTTTTATTCCAATCATTTTTCATTGCTTTGTTCACCTTTTCTTTGTTGCTCTCTGGTGTGTGTTTTTGGTTTCAATTCCCCACCATCACCACCTGCCCTCCTATTCATTATTTATTTATTATCAGGCTTTTTTTAAAAATGAGGTAAAAAGGATGTTTATTTGAGCGAGTTGAAGAGGAATGAGGGCAAGAGGGTCAAAATCTTCCATTATTATTATTCCATGGTCCTTTTCTATACTTGGAGGGTTGGGGAAAAAGTTTTAAAACTTAGTCCAATGTAAGTGAGGCTCAGGCTGTGTGGCCTTCCTGTTCACAGGGCCCAGTGATAAAGTCAGCAGTGGATGAGACCCAGACCAAATGCACAGCCTATCAGTTTTGCCTATGCAGGCTGGTGTACAGAACAAGGATCCCTGCTTAACAAGCCTTCCAAGGCCAAAGAGTACACAGACTTCCACAGAGTTAGTCCCTAAAGTTGCCACCATTTTGACTCTCTTTGCAGAAAGCCTAAAATGCCTGCTCTCTAGTTTGGCCCTAGTCAGATCCCTAGAAACCTTTAATGAAGCCAACACCGCAACCCTGTGTGAAAGTGGAGGGTTGAAAAATGTGGTGCTGGAAAAACACAGCAGGCCAGGCAGCATCCGAGGAGCAGGAGAATCGACGTTTCGGTCATAAGCCCTTCTTCTCATGCTCCTCGGATGCTGCCTGGTCTGCTGTGTTTTTCCAGCACCACATTTTTCAACCCTGGTCTCCAGCATCTGCAGTCCTCACTTCCTCCTGAAAATGGAGGGTTGTTGACTTCTGACTGGCAGTTCCGAGGGCAGACTTCAGCTCCAGACAGATGAGCTAGGAAAGTAGCTCAGCCAGTGCTCCTCTTCCTGTTTCCTCATGAGCAAATGGTCTCCTTATTTAAGGAAGGATGTCATGGCAGTGGAGGCAGTTAAACAGGTGGTTTATCATTGAATCCCTACAGTGTGTAAGCAGGTCCTTTGGCCCAACAAGTCCACACTGACTCTCCAAAGAGTAACCCACCCAGACCCAATCCCCAACCTTATTATCCTACATTTACCCTGACTAATGCGCCTAACCTAAACATCCCTGAACGCTATGGGCAATTTAGCATGGCCAATTCACCTAACCTGCACACCTTTGGATTGTGGAAGGAAACTGGGGCACCTGGAGGAAACCCATACAGACACGGGGAAAGTATGCAAACTCCACACAGACAGTCGCCAGAGGCTGGAATTGAACCCAGGTCCCTGGTGCTGTGAGGCAGCAGTGCTCGCCACTGAGTCACTGTGCTCCCAAAAGTGAGGACTGCAGATGCTGGAGATCAAAGTTGAGACAGTGTGGTGCTGGAAAAGCACAGCAAGTCAGGCAGCATTGGAGAAGTAGGAGAATTGATGTTTCGGACAAAAGCTCTTCATCAGGAAGGGCTTATGCCTAAAACGTTGATTTCCCTGCTCCTCGGATGATCCTGACCTGCTGTGCTTTTCCAGCATTACACTTTTGATTATTGTGTAAGATTGTCTGGTGGAGTCAATACCTACGTAAGTGAAGATTTCAGTAGCTTTAGCACACAACATTGATGAAGGCTGTGACATGTTAAAAAGATCTATATGTGCCTTCTTCACGAGAGACAGCTTAAGAAATCTCCACATCTTCAGGTAGAAAAAAAAATAGTAGAGTTGGAGCCTGGTCTTATTAGACAGGGAGAACTTTGGTGTCGCCAGATTCCCAAATCTCACCTAATAGCAAATCCAAAGTTTGGGCAATCCCTGGTTTGACTGATGCCTGAGTGAGTGACTAAAACCTGGTGCAGGCTAGGTGCAGAGAACTAGTCTAGATTAGAATGTGCTGGAAAAGTACACAGGTCAGGCAGCATCCAAGGAGCAGGAAAATCAACATTTCGGGCAAAAGCTCTTACTTGCTCCCACAGAGAATTGTAGCCAACATAGAAGCATAATGTTCTGCAGTGAGGGTAACATCTCTTCATTCTTGTCAAGGTAAGCAGTGCAAATGAGTTCACCTCTTAGCAAGAAGTTAATATAGGCCAAAAGACTTATAAATAGTCAATATGATGAATGTTTTAAAGTTAATAAGAAACTCCCAAGTAGAGTCAACATGGCTTCATAAAGGGGAAATCACCTGACAAATGTATTAGAATTATCTTGGGGAGGTAACAGGCAAGATATGTAAAGGAAACCAGTAAATGAACTTTAAAAAAAAGTGTTCAATAATGTACTGAAAATAAGGATACTTAAAATTAGAGCCCATGTGTTTGTGGATAGGAGGATTGGCTAACAAAAAGAAGACAAAGTTGGGATAAATGAGGCATTTTCACATCAGCAATCTGTAGATAGTGTTAGGTTGTTGGGGTCACAATTATTTACAACATTCAATAAATAACTTAGATGAGAGAAAGAATGTAATCAAGTTTGTGGATGACAAAAATTGATGGGATCGCAAGTGCTGAGGGTGAGACAGAGAGAGAGAAGGATACAGACAGGTCGAGAGAGTATGGGGACATATTTGACAGATGGAATACATTGTGGAAAAATGTGGGGTTTTGCACTTTGACAGAAAGAATAGAAGAACTTAATATTACTTAAAGGGAGAAGTTCTGCAGAAAGCTGAAGGAAAAAGAAATTTTGTTGCGCAGGCAGCGTCCTCATGCATGAGACCACAAAAAACTAGCATACAAGTTCAGAAAGCAATAGAGAAGACAAATCAAATGTTGACCTTTATTTCAGAGGAAATGAAGAATAAAAATAGGAAATTCTTTCCAAAACAAAACAAGACACTAATTAGTCCACACTTAGATTACTGGAACAGTTTAGGGAAATACTGAAGGCAGTCCAGAAAAGATTCATTCAGTCGAGCTGGAGTACGTATGGTTTGTCTTGAAGAGAGATTGAATGGGTAAGCTTGTACTCAGAGTTTGGAAAAATGAGAGGTGACCTTATTGAAACATACAAGATTCTTAGGGGACTTGATAGGATGGATACTGAGAAGTTGCTTTCTCTTGTGGGAGTCTAGGATCACAGAGCTTAATCTCAGAAAAATGGGTTGCCTATTAGGACAGAAATGAAGGGATTTTTTTCCCTCTTCATGATGAATCCATGGAATTCTTTACTGCAGAGGGGTGCAGAGAGTGAGCCATTAAATATATTCAAGCTGAGACAGATAGATTTATAAACAGTACTAGAATTGTGGGGCAATAAGCAGGAAAGTAGAGTTCAGTGTTATTAGGTCAACCATGATCTCATTGAACAGAAAAGCAAATCGATGAGTCAAATGGCCTACTTCTGCTCCTAAGGCAGATGGTCTTATGATATAGATCCTCATGAATGTCGTTAGACAACATTCGGAAATCAGCCAAGTATACAAAATGAATGGACACTTGTTACCTGAAAACCCTAATGCAGGCATGTAATCTGTCATATTGAAGCAAATGAAATTGATGCTCTAACTATGGACTTGCAGGGCAAAAACTCACAATCTGTTCTTGCCCAGATTCAATGAGTTCACCTTTTTATGAACATATTATGAGTAGATTATTTAGTCCTTCTTTCAATAAGATCATGGCTGAGCAGTAACTACTTGGAGAAAACACGTCATTTTTTCTTTGCATCCACAAAGAGGATTATTCTTAGCTGTATTCTTACAGGCTAATGAGGAAAAGGCAAAGTTAGGGTCAAGTGTCAGAGCATAGAATACACTTGAACACTTGTGATTGAAATGAATTCGCCGCCTCAAATCTTCCCTACAAGACCAATTGCTTCAACATCTTGGAAAATTTCTGCTGTTACTCCACTGTAGAAGAATAACGAGAGGTTAGCATCAGCATGTCTGGACCATATAACTCACCAATTTCTTTGAGTCAGAATGTTTGGATACTGTCACTAGATAGTGTTCACCTTTATGTTGGCATCAATGTGGAAGGTTAAAACAGAGCTTCAATGTAACCACAAAATAGATGTGTACAATAACAATAGGGAACAGCTGTGCCCTCTATCTCCCTCAGGTGGCTGGAGGCATAATGTAATGGAGTCTGGGCCCTGGATAATTTACATTTCTTTTCTCCACAATCTGTAGGTCTGCATTGTATCCCTACTTATTCAAGTGATCTTAATTTTATGTTAATCAACACTGGATTCAATTTTTACTTTGTCATTAACTTTTTATTTGATTCCATTATTTGTCCAGTTTTTAAAGTTATATAACTAATAGTTGCTAGACTATAACCTAATTATAACGTAAAAGGAAATGTTCAGTAGCCAGTGCAGCTCCTCTGCATCCATGGTAGCATAGTAGTAATGACACTGGACCAGTTATGCAAGTGGCCATGACTGATGTACCAGTAAGAGGTTCTGTAGCTCAGAGTGTAAATAAAAAAGGAATTTAAAGCTCATCTTGCAGTAATGGCGACCATGAAATAAATTGTCATAAAAACCCATGTGGTTAACTTATGTTCTTTAAGGTAGGGATCCAGCTGGTCTGGCCTTCATGTGGTTCATTCTGAAGCCGCACAGTGGAATGAACAACAATATTGTCAGAAGTGCTGACATCTCAAGGCCAATCTTGCTCCTCACTACCAGCTACCAAGTTTAATTTAGATGACATGAATAAGTTTAGTTTATTTTTAGTAGTTGTTCTGCTATTAACAGTCACTTTATACTTCTGATTTAATATCGACTTCACTCCTTACCTTGCTTTGACTTTTACTTTCACCTCCCATTTCTTTTAGCTTCTAACATTTGGGTCTGAGGTTTGTGGCACCTGATAGTGGGCCAGAAATACTCCCCGTGAGTCATTTGGCAGACCCTGGGCCATATTTAATGTCTACTTAGTTGTGCAAAATACCCAATCAGATGCATAAATAAAATCAATTGATCTCTATTCTCCATTTTACCTCAATGCCATTGAAGGAAAACATGCTCATTTCCTTGTCCTCCCTTTCCTTGCCCATCGCTAAGAGGATCAGGAAAGCTCCAATCTTTCATATTCATCAGATCTTCCACCTAGTTCATTAGAAGGGCCTCATTTATCCCTTTCACGAGGACACAGGTGTCCAACTCCAAACAGGTAGAGTTGGTCTATGGCTCTATTTCCTCCTGTGCCAGTCTTTCTGCAAGTATCCCATGAAGTAGTAATCATTTTCACACCAGTCTTTCAGCAAGGCATTCACATTCCTGATCAATTTGGATTGTAACTACAAAATAAACTTCTGATATGTCCTTCTGCCAGGATCTTCTTTTTCTTCCTAGTCAATCATCTTGACAGATTACAACTGCATCTTCCCTTGCCTTTCATGTTTCTCATATTCATAATAGGAAGGAGGTACACCCCTGAATTTAAATTATGACAAGAGAATATTCTTGCTTAATCATTAAATCCCTATAGCTACAACTTTAATTAGCCCTTAATCCCTCCACATCCTGCTTATGCCCCAAGGGCTAACTTCAACCCCATATAGTTGGGATTCTACCTATAAAGCTAGAAACATTCGAGGAATAGGGAATGCAAGTACATTGTTGCTGCTGGAATGTATAATATTTATTGGATACTTCATCTTTCTTTGGTTCCTTTTACTCTGATGAGTAACTGCCACACTTGCTCCTTGCCTTTGCTTCTCACATACGATCATATTTCAATTCATTTTCTCCAGGGTAACTCCCCTTCCATTTTGCCAATGAGTGTCATTAACTCACACTCTAGCAGAGGCTGCAACAGACATTTACTGCTTCAGGATTTCATGCCTGCAGTTCTGCTGATAAAGTTTACCTATTAAAGCATTAACAAATTCACTGCGATTTCATGTTGTGGTTGAATTTTTTTGCTTCTGTACATACATGTAAAGTAAAAATGTATAATTTGGATTTTATCAAGATATTAAGAAACTAAAAATAGTACAGATAAAAATAAAGACAGATTGCTATGATGCTACTTTTGGGTAGCAAGAGTGCACATATACAGTCAGATTCACAATGTAAAACCTGAAGCAACAAAAAGCAATAGAGCCAGTTTCCAAGATGGCTCTCAACAAAGTGTGATCCAGCCAGAGAGTCGGCTCAAGAAGCAGAGCTTGCCCTTGCCCTTGCTGATGGCATTTTCCCTGGCCACCACTCTGTCACTGCTCCCCCGGACACTCCAGCTACAATGCAGCACTACTTCCTAAAAGGAAGGTGACATGCTCAATATCCAGAATTGCTGTAGCTCCTCATTCCTGAAGGGCTTATGCCCAAAACATCGATTCTCCTGCTCCTTGGATGCTGCCTGACCTGCTGTGTTTTCCCAGCAACACATTTTTCAAGTATATATGGATAACCATTTCACAAAATGCAAACGTGACCTGATATTTGATTAGAAATCGATTCATGCAGACTATTCAAAAGAAATAAAGTCTTGTTACAAATATCAAAAATAACCCACAACCTGCTCAAAGCTCAATATGCTAAAGTTTCCATTATGCTGGCATAGCTGTATCAGGTTTCTATTTCAGAAAAATTCTATGCATTTACCCGATGTTATTCGCTTTATAGAAAGTCTCTTAAAACCTTTAAAACAAGCTGATATCTCTGCTCACTTCCTACTGGGCTTGGCTTCTTCAGCTCATGTATTCAATAGCTTGTAGGATGCCTTCCCTTTACTACCTCTCCAGCATAGATTCAGACTTGACGATAGGTGACATTCCAGTTTCAACAAGATACCTGTCTCACATTTTGTCTGTCCATGGGAGAGACAGTGTAGGGTCATCAGAAGACATGTGTTAATAATGTGCCTTAACATTAGGAAGCATAGAACAGAGGTGTGTAAGTTTTTGACAATTGTAGCCATTTAAATAGTCTTCAACACATTGGTTTCAATAGGAACCCAAATCTGTTAGGTAACCTAACAGAAAACAACAAAACACATTAACCTCTACATCTTTCAGCTTGGGGCTTCCACCATGCAACTCGATACTTTGTCAGCTTCAATTGCTTATACTCAGAGTCAAACACCACTTCTGCTGGTAAAGAAGTCTTTGAGATGGTTTCTGTCTTAATCAATCCACTCTGGATGTCTCTCTGGGTCATAAAACTCAAGTCAGTAAAATTGGTCAAATGCCTCGAAGGGTCTTGCTTTTCATTTTGCTGAAATCACAATTTCTTGGAAATGCTGGTTTTAAAATCATGTAAAAAAAACATGCAACGGAGTTCTCATTAAAATCTTCATAGAATTGAAATCTAAACTATAATCTGCCCTATACTTTAGAATCAGAGCTCTCAAACATATTACTGAAGAAGCCTTCACAACACCTGACAAAATCTGGTTGCTGATGATCCTTTTCCTTTTACAAACCCACCGATTCCCACAGCTACCTGGATTACATCTCCTCCCACCCTACCTCCTGGAAAAATGCCATCCCATATTCTCAATTCCTCTGCTTCTGCCATATCTGCTCCCAGGAGAACCAGTTCCACCACAGAACATACCAGATGGCCTCCTTCTTTAAAGACTAATTTCTCCTTCCACATGGTTGAAGATGCCCTCCAACGCATTTCATCCACATCCTATACCTCCACCCTCAGACCCCACCCCTCCAACCGCAACAAGGACAGAACCCCGGTCCTCACCTTCCACACCAGCTTCTGCATAAACCGCTGACATTTTCACCACCTGGGATATATTTCCCTCCCCACCCCAATCTGCTTTCTGCAAAGACCACTCCCTCTGACTACCTGGTCAGGACCACGCCCTCCCCAACATACCCTCCCCTCCTGGCACCTTCCACTGCCACTGCAGGAATTGCAAATCCTGGGCCCACACCTGCCCCTCACCTCCATCCAAGGTCCAAAGGAGCCTTCCACATCCATCAAAGTTTCACCTGCACTTCCACAAGTGTCATTTATTGCATCCATTGCTCCCAATGAGGTCTCCTTTACACAGGGAGACTGACATCTTCTTGTGGAGCGCTTCAGGGAACATCTCCAGGACATCTGCACCAATAAACCCCACCACACCGTGGCCGAACATTTCAACTCCCCCTCCCTGTCTGCTGAGGACATGCAGGTCCTGGGCCTCCTCCACTGCCACTCCCTCACCACCCAATGCCTAGAGGAAGAACGCCTCATCTTTTGCCTAGAGACCCTTCAACCCCATGGCATCAATGTTGACTTCACCAGTTTCCTCATTCCCCCTTCCCCCACCTTACCCCAGTTGCAACCTTCCAGCTCAGCATTTCCTCATGACCTGTCCTGTCAATCTTCCTTCCCACCTATCCACTCCACCCTCCCCTCAGACTTATTACCACAGCTCCATCCACCTATTACACAACTACCTTCTCCCTAGCCCCACCCCCCCACTCCCATTTATCTCTCCACCCCTGAGGCTTCCAGCCTCATTCCTAATGAAGGGCTTCTGCTGGAAGTGTTCATTTTCCTGCTCCTCGGATGCTGCCTGATCTGCTGTGCTTTTCCAGCACCACTAATCTTTGATCTCCAGCATCTGCAGTCCTCACTTTTGCCTAAGATATGGTTGCGGTCAGAGCTCCAACCTCCTGGTTTCCAACCCTATCCCATGATAGTTCTGTTTCATAGACTAGACAAACAGTCTTAAATTCAATGACAGTCCCCATATCTTTCTTGTGACAAGAGGGTGTCACGGTGGTTGTGGTTAGCACTGCTGCCTCACAATGCCAGGGACCCAGGTTAGATTCCAGCCTTGGGCAACTTTCTCCCCATGCCCACGTGGGTTTCCTCCAGATGTTCCGGTTTCCTCCCACAGTCCAAAGATGTGCAGGCCAGGTGAATTGGCCATTCTAAATTGCCCATAGTGTTAGGTGTATCAGAAGGAAATAGACAATAGACAATAGGTGCAGGAGTAGGCCATTCAGCCCTTCGAGCCTGCACCACCATTCAATATAATCATGGCTGATCATTCCTAATCAGTATCCTCTTCCTGCCTTATCTCCATAACCCTTGATTCCACTATCTTTGAGTGCTCTATCCAACTCTTTCTTAAACGAATCCAGAGACTGGGCCCTTTCTTAAATGAATCCAGAGACTGGGCCCCCACTGCCCTCTGGGGCAGAGCATTCCACACAGCCACCACTCTCTGGGTGAAGAAGTTTCTCCTCATCTCTGTCCTAAATGGTCTACCCCGTATTTTTAAGCTGTGTCCTCTGTTTCGGCACTC
>NC_057712.1:79199826-79234026 GCF_004010195.1 Chiloscyllium plagiosum
GCCATGCTAAATTGCCCGTAGTGTTAGGTAAGGGGTAAATGTAGGGGTATGGGTGGGTTTCGCTTCGGCGGGTCGGTGTGGACTTGTTGGGCTGAAGGGCCTGTTTCCACACTGTAATGTAATCTAATCTAATCTAATAATCTAATCTAATCCAAATCTAATCTAAAAAAGCTTTACTATCCTCCTTTGTATTATTGGTCATTTTACCTTCGTACCTCATTTTTCCTCTGCGCATTTCCTTCTTAGTAATTCTCTGTTGCTCTTTAAAAGCTTCCCAGTCCTCAGTTTTCCCCCTTATCTTTGCTATGTTATACTTTGTCTCTTTTAACTTTATGTTTCTTAACTTCCCTCGTCAGCCACGGCCGCCCATGCCTCCTCCTAGGATCTTTCTTCCTTTTAGGAATGAACTGATCCTGCAACTTCTGCATTATACACAGAAATATCTGCCATTGTTCCTCCACGGTCATCAGTCTGGGTGGGTTATTCTTCAGAGGGTTGGTGTGGACTTGTTGGGCCAGAAGGCCTGTTTCCACACTAGGTAATCTAATCAATTTCCAAACAAAACTCCCTTAAATTTCTCATCGGTCTTAAGGTAAACCTATTATTCTTAAACTGCGTTGTTTAGTTGTAGACAGACCCACAAGAGGAAATAACCTCCTGTTATCAAACATAAAATTCCCTGAGGATCTAGGTTTCAATTGGACCACCTCATTTTTCTACATTCTAAAATGCCTTTTTGTTGCAAGCTCTAATGAGTTATTTTTGGAAAGTATAATTTTTGAAAGATAAAAAAAGTATTATTTTATTTTGGGATAGATGAAGCCTTTCATTTTGTGACAGAGTCTAGTAAACCTTCTCTGAACAGCTTCTATTACAAACATTTTCTCCCCCCCCTCCCCCCACCAAATAACCTCCATAACTGTATATAGCACTCCAGATGGGTTCCAGAGTAAAGCCTTGGACAGCTGTAATATTTTTTTTATTTTAAAAAAACTTGTACATTCCACTCTCCTTGCAATTTGCTTGTTGTACCTGTGTACAAACTTTTGAGATTCATGTACCAGGACATCCTGATTCTTGGGTGAAAAAGTTAACATAAAGAGGGAACAAGCAGAACTAGCCTCAGCTCTCAAATTCCTCTCTTCATTCTTATGTCCCCAGATGACTACTGGCTTGTGAGCTATCAGAGATAGCTGTATTGGAGCAAAATCCACTGCATTGAGAAATACGGGTGGCAAGGAGGAAGAAAGTTCCAGGGAAATTGCACAATTTCCTTACCGGATTTTGGATATGTGACTGCAATTACATCACCATCTCTTATTTCAGTATTAATCAGTTCTTCCAAATACTCTGTGGTGTGAATATTGGAGATAAAGTTGCAGCCTTTGTATTCAAAAAGATCATGATTATCAGTCATTGTTAGTGTTCAGAAGCCTAGAATTAAAAGACAAACAAAAATCAATAGAAGTTAGTTTTTTTCTAATTTTGCAACAAAGGTCACAGGAGCATTATTCAAATAAAAACACAGCCACTATGGCAGGAGTGGTAAAATTCAAATGTAATCACTACCTTTTTTTTTGAATATAGCAATCTGACCTTTTCTCCTGCTTAGTTTTTGCTTTCACAGTTGGACATCATTCTGCCTTCCTAAATGTTTCTATCCTACCTATTCAAATCCTGTTACATTTCCAATTTCTCCTGGTTGTCAATAACCTTTAGTTCCTCTCCAGTGTGGAGAAGGTTCATGATAAAATATCTTCCAATCATTTAGCCTCTAACATGAACATGGCCATTATATGTATATAGAAATACATTAGGTTTGTACTTATATTTTGTAGGTTAAGGAAAGGACTTTGTTTCATTTGAATTCTCACAGGAATAAGGGTAGATAAAAATGTTTGTGCATTTAGAGGTGAATTGTTGTCTTTTAGACAATAAAAAGGATGGAGGCGGGGAGAGGAGAGTTGGGCTATTGCCTTGCACCAAGGTATCATGACAGAAGCAAACATTTTATACAGAGAAAAAAAAAAGAGGGAACCATCCAGAAGGCCAGAGAGTTTGCAAGTTTCTTTCAGCTAGAAGCAGGTCAGAGAGAAAAAACCTATAAGAGCAGGAGTGCAGTTTAGCATGATCTAAAACATAGGGCGAGAGAAGTCATGCTGAGTGGTGTTGTGCAAGTTTAAGAATGCTCTAGATATAGATAGGTATGGAAGAGGAACACCGGTTAAGAAATTAAAATGAACTGTTAGCAGTCTCAAAGAGAAATATTAAATTAATTGAGTAATGCACAAGTTTATGATAAAGAAACCAAGTACAGCCATGCCAAAGAATGAACTTCAAAATGAAATCAGGGTAACCCTTTACTGAGAGGAGTATCTGTAAAGTTAAGTGTGCTAAAATAGTTTCAACTAATTCGGATTCTGAAATTCTTAGAGTTAAAAACAGGCCACATCCCTGACCTTGTAAGGAGAAAAACAGTTCTTTTGTTAAAGGTACGTTGGCAGCCTCTTGTGAATATGGTCAGTGATAATACTGCAACCAAACGGAGTGAAATGAAACTTATGATCTAATAAGCCAGGTTTCACTCTAGGATCAGATGTATACAATATTACTGTCAGATGAGATCATAACAGATGTTACCGGTTTTTGGCATTCTGTTTCATTGTCACCATCTTTCTTTGATTTGCCATTGCTGAATCCATTGGGATACCATAGACGAAAATTTGAACCATACCAACACTGAGTGAGATGAGTGATTTTATTGTCATAGACTTTACAGGGAGAAAACAGTGAAAAGTCTTTTCTACTGTCACCATGTTCCATCACCATTTTGAATAATTTCAAAAAAATAGAAAGACAGCCAAAGATGCCTGTGCTGCCATTCCTCCAATGCCTCAACGTCACCTTTAGCTGATCCAACCAACATTGAAGTCACCAGTCTTCAGGCACCATCTACCACTGGGCTGATTCTCCATGGTTACTGCTTCACCACCACGTGCACCAAAATCCACAACAGAGTCATATCACTCACCACTGAGCCCACCTTGATGTTGCTGTGATGCCCTTCGCACCACTGCCGGATTCAACCAAAGTTACCAATCCTCATGTGCCATCTTTTGCCACTGGGCCAACTTGCTAACATTGCCTCCATCAATGTAGCAGCGGGCAATTCGGATGGTAGGTCCTGAGCTCACACTGGAAAAATAGGGGCTCACTTGAGTTGGTGCTGACCTCTCTCTCCACTGTAGGCAGCACGGGCTCATTCTCCCCTCCCCCCACGGCAATGCCATGCAAACTCAGGACAACAGATAAGGAAAAAGGAGAAGAAAAACACAAGAGGAAAAAAGTGGTTAGAACAAACGAGCTGCAGCTCCAGAGGTCTACTCCACTGCCATCTTTATGATGTTGATATATAGTGACTCAGTATTTAATTATAAAGGATAAAACTCCTGACTACTCAAAGCCTTCTATCATCCACAAGGACATCACTGCAGAAATGTCAGGTTAGTATCCTGTACATGAACATCTTCAGCTACTTAATCAAATACCTCCATCAGAAGGTCAGATGTAGCATATTCATTGATCATTTCAGAATGTTCAGCATGATTCAGTAGCCCACATCCATTTGTAAAAAGATCTGAACATCCATGCATGAGCATAGAAGCGACAGTCAGTGACCATCTTTCCAACAAGACAGAACCTAACTACATACCTTTTATGTTCAACTGCATTATTAAAATCAATAAATTCTTCACTTGCAACATTCTGGGACCTACCAATTACCAGAAAATGGAACTGGACCTCAATTTGTGAAAAGATTTGTAGCTCAGGTGCTCGTTGTTGTGGTTCTGTTCGCCGAGCTGGGAATTTGTGTTGCAGACGTTTCATCCCCTGTCTAGGTGACATCCTCAGTGCTTGGGAGCCTCCTGTGAAGCGCTTCTGTGATGTTTCCTCCGGCATTGTAGTGGTTTGTATCTGCTGCTTCCGGTTGTCAGTTCCAGCTGTCCGTTGCAGTGGCCGGTATATTGGGTCCAGGTCGATGTGCTTATTGATTGAATCTGTGGATGAGTGATCCACTCATCCAATCAATAAGCACATTGACCTGGACCTGGAAACATCACAGAAGCGCTTCACAGGAGGCTCCCAAGCACGGAGGATGTCACCTAGACAGGGGATGCAACACAAATTCCCAGCTCAGTGAACAGAACTGGACCTGTCATACATACTGAGCTCATTGCATTTTCGGCTAAGTGTCAGCTTTATTGATTTTCTGGAGGGTTTCTGATGCAAAGTTTATCAAGATCTTTTGTGGCATTGGACCAAATTCACTCATTAGTTAGCTACCCTGCCCCAATGGTGCTCCTTTCACCTGATTCAAGGTCCATCTTACCACACCTTGTTCCCATAACTCAAAAGTCACTGAATGTTTGCCAAAAGACCAATATCTCGGGTGCCAGTGCCATCTTTAAAAGACCATGGAGTACCAGGACAAGCATGGCAGTCTGACATCATCTCACCAGCAATGCAATGGCACAGTAGCCAAGCCACACAGACATCTGATACTACCTCATGCAACCCCATTCTCTCACCTAGTCACTGTTTACCTGTTCTTAGATACCTTTATTAGGATGTAGCTAAGTTAGCTGGGGACTGACTAGGGAAATTCTCATACAGGCATTTACAAAGATTAGCTGAAAACAAACAAGGCAAAATAGATGAGGCAGTTTACCTACAATGCAAATCAAATGCTGACATCATGACCAATAACTATTTGTTGGTTCACGACTGAGACATCCTGTACAAGTCATGTCCTAGAAGCAGCCAACAGCATAGACATTCAAAGCAGCTGCAACGATCACAGCACTGAAAAAGCATGGATTTCCACTCCTGCAGGTCTCAGGTACTGATCTGGTATAGCTGCATTAGACAGAGTCTGCATTGATATTGCACCTCATTCATTCCTAGGAGACTGGGGGCTTCCTGTCCCCCGTATCAGCCTTTACCTTCTCAGAAGGTCAGCCTGCTGTGACCAATATTCCTGCAGTGGCAAGGCACTGGGGCCTGATGGAAATAATCAATGTTGGAAACATGGAGCAAAATAGATTCTTAGCTGTGATTGGTCAATGGTGGTAAATCCTGCAGATGAGAGTTGCACACTTTAAAATCAAAATCGATATGCTGCAGCATAATGAGGGTCATGTCTCCATCATTTAATCAAATCAGTTTCAGCCTCAGCACCACTGACTGAGTGACCGCTAAATTACAACATAAGGCAGTGTCTGCTGTACTCTGGACCCTTTTTGATCCAAAACTCGTGCTCAATTTTTTATTGTATTTAATAGTTCACTGTTATATACATGGCAGATGATAAGTCAATCATTTCAGACTCCCACAGAACCATTGGAATTGTCAAAAATTATGGGTCATTTTTGGCTAGCGCAGCCCTCTATATGCAGCTAACTTATTCAACATTGACTACTCAATATTCAATTTTAAGAATTAATAGTATGGAAAAAAGTCTCCTTGACCAGCATTTAAACTCTAAACATGTTTACTCTGCATGCATTACAAATGGATGAAAGATGAATTGAAAATGGAATGTAGCTGCAGTTTGCAATTACCTGCTCTATGTATTTTCCCCATATATGGTCCTGGCATCAAGCATCTTGAGCTTTTGCCCCAAGTGACATTGACTTCACCCACCCAGGATACTCTCACAGCCATTTTCCAGATGCCATATGGCATCTGGATGACACCAAACAGTGGCAGGGAATGTAGCTCAGTGCAGACACCATCAGCACTAAGCTCTGCCTTGTCATCAGGTAGACCCCAGAACCTCCTTGCCCCATTTTACCTCATTACCCATCTCCCCACCACATTGAACTCTGCCTCCAACTGTCCTCCCTACTGTTGACAGAGTCTCTTAAAAACAAAACTTTACTAGCATTTACCGCCATAGGATGAGATTTCATTTAACAACAACGACAGCAATAATTGGCTTTCCAGAATTCTAGCATATGAAAACAAATGGAAGATTTATGAAGAATAGAGGTCATAATGCTTATTGAACTAGTGTCAACAATTTATCTGGTGCCAAATGTACCCTGGTAACAGCAAGTGTTTTCAAGAAGAAGAAGGTTTTGTTCTTAGAAAGAATGAAAACTAACCTTCAAAATGGAGGTGGGCAAGGGGACATTGATCAACATGTGTGTTTGTCCCCTGACTATTGGCTAAAAGGATTCAGACAATTGATTGGACACAAAGTAATCCAGCCTGGAAACACGATTTAACAACAAGTGCTCAGGGGTAAGGAGGAGTTCTTAGCAGCCAGATATTCTCATCTGATATGTAGTAAATGGAGCAGAAGAGGAGGATGACCCAGGGAAGAGTTCCCTAATACCTAGGTTGGACATCAGGATGCTGTCCCCACCACTTTATCCAAATCAATATATTCCACACCACCAGCCTGATTGGCCTCTGGGATTAGTGAATTATCCCCAGTTGTCACAGTTGTGTACTGTTTAAAAAAAGTCTAAGGTACCATTTCAAAAAAGGGCTGCTTTTTAACAAATTCATTGAACTAGAAGAACATTACTTACAAATCAACTTCCTATGTTAGTTAACTGCAATTGCAAACTCTCAAATCACTGTCTCCTGAACCCCAACATTATACCTATGTGATGTACATGTAGTCCTTTACACTTGCCTTACAGGACCATTGTAGTAGTCACCTACCCCTCCTCCACCTCCCCTCCCCCTACTCTGGGGCCTACCACGTGCCCTAATGCAATTTCTCTCAATATATTTGTCCCGTCCTTAACATGCCTCCACTTACCACCCTCTAGTTTGGACTTCCCCAATCTTGTTTGGCAGTGACATCTCCTTTAACCCTGTAGCAACCAGCCCTCACCCCAACCAGCACTTGGGTCATCCTGAACAATTGATGCACAAGTCTCCAGCCCTGTTTTCAGCCCTAGCATTGTGTTCAGCTCAGGCCTCTGACTACGACAGATGCACCAGGAAAGGTTAACTGGACGGCTGTCCTTGCAGCTCCTGCTTGAGAAGATCCTATATGGCTGGCCATTATCTATTTCCTGGTCTATAGCTGGTCATATCCCCTGACAGTGACTGGCCAAAGTTGATGGCTGACAATGGACAAGCCCCTGGACTGTGTGCCTGTGATTGAGGTACTGTCACCCCTGACTGAGAATTCCCAACCCCCAGTCCACTGACTGGACTAAGGACTAGCCACCACCCAATATGGTGATTTGGATGCATGAACATGCAGTGTGTCTGCTGACTAGGCAGCTAGCTCATGCTATGTGTTGGATTGACATTTCACTGTTTCATACAAGATGTTCTCGCAGCACTTGACAGATCCTTATGGACAAAGATCTGTGTGTCTGCACAAAAAGACCACATCAAATCTAGAAGTACAGAGCCTTATGCTTACCAATTTGTAAGGATACTGTGAGCATGCAGGCAAGTGCTAAGTGATTGAGGGCAATCTATTCCAATCCATGAACAGAGTGCCAGCCTGTACAGATAGTGTTCTCACAACAGCTTTTGAACATTTGTTTGCTGAAGCGCCCTGCAATGCAGCTCTGTATATCTGCTAAATGGTTCAGTGAGGTGCCATAAGGACACTAAGGGACTGCCAAATATCATATGGGCAAGGTGTGCGTGGTTGGTGACAATGGGTGCTGGTCCAAGATATTTAGCCACAAGGGTTCTTCACTGTTAATGCTGAGTGCAGTCACCAAATACCCATTGATTTCTAAGACATGATTTCCCACAATCCAGTTTCTGGGTGATGGCGATAGTACAGAAGGCAGCATATCCATGAGGCAAGAGGAGCAGTAAACAAGGTTCTTAACCAGCAATAATCCCTATTAGCAAGCAACCTGCCCCTCCCAAGCAAGAATCGCACCTCAACACGTGGAACCTGCTTAAAAAGGATGTAGGAAGGTGCTCCCAATGTAAGGATAGGGTACACTTCAATTCTTGTGGGATTCTGCCACATTTCTTGCCATAACCTACATCTTTCAGGCCCCTGAAAGATTTTGCCCATTGTGAATATAAAAGCAGGTCACAGTATAGGAATCTGATGAGTAATTCCCCAACCATCTCCCAATATCTGCCCACCAACTTCAAGTTAGAGTGTGATGGGATACGTTCCCTGCTTGGAGTATATGCCAGCAACTCAAGAAAGCTCAGCATAATCCAGGAGTGCAGCAAACTCGATTGACCACCCGATCCAGCCTCAATTTAATGTCAGCAGTGTATACCATCTAGTTGGCTTGCTGCAGGTATCTACAAGGCTAGAGAGTTCTTTCCAAATCAATAAGCTCTACTACCTCGAAGGACAAGGCACTGTATATTTGGAGTACCAACACAAGTTCTCCAAGTCATGTTATCAAGACTTGGAAATATAACATTCTGTCACTTTTGCTTGCTCCCAATTCCAGAACTTCCTTCTCAGCAGCACTGTGTTGCACCAAACAGTTCAGCAGTTCGAGAAGGCACCTCCTCATTTTCACCAAGGCAACTAGGGATGGAAAATAAGTGCATCTAGTCCAACTAGTGTTGCCCACATCCCATGAACAAGGTGCAAATTAAGTTTTTTTAGTAATTAATTCAAGTTAGGAAATTGCTGGGAACAATTTTCCAAGAATGATGATTGATGTAAGGAACTTGATCTAGTAATGTTCTAAAAATCTATATTGTTGTTATGGTTAAGTTGTAAACTTTTACAATGTATACTCAGATTAAATCTTTTAACATTTAGATTGAGGGATTATGTTTAAAACAGCAATAGAGATTTCAAAGGTTAACTTTAAAGTCTGTTCAGAGCAAACCATATTTTTTCAATGAAAGCAGTTAGAAATCCCCTCCAGAATCTTCATCTGGGGAAGAAGAGAACAAATATAGATTATAGTCACATTGTTTCACAAGTCATAGTCCTGGCGAAATATTCCACTTCAGCTTTTATATTTTAACAGAATAAGAAAGATTATACATTTAGCAAATTTCACCAATGGTCAGTATATTCTGAACAGTGTAGAGATTAAACTTAATTAACTTTTTCAGGCAAACTAAACAAAAATAGCATCCATCAAAACAGTCAACAAGGCAACAGTAGTTTATTAAACGTGCTACTAGTTTGGCAACCCAGTATTGCTTATCCTGGTATCTTGCCCAGATTCGTTGGGGTTACCTTTGGTTTTTACGATGTGTTACAGAACATTCACACCACTCAGCACACAGTTAATAATCTTGATTGAGAACAAGATAAGAATAATCAGTATTTGCTGAGTAATCAGAGTTACCATTTTAGGTCAATGACCTTTCATCAGGAATGGGAGAAGTTGAAAATGTAACCCAGTCAAGTAGGTGAACTGGAGTTGGTGGGGAAAAAAAACAAACAAACAAGACTTTGCACTAAGAGTGGAGACATCAGAGATTAAATGAGGAAAGAGAATTATTTGGCAGAGTCAAAAGGAGTGGTAATAGAGAAGAGTAAAACTACAACAGACAGGTGTGAATGGCAGCACAAGCAATTGCTGGCTAAAGGCCAGAAAATGCAAACAAAGGACAAAATCCCTGACATTGAGAAAATGAAACAAAATTGTATGGAATTATGGCCTGAAATTGTGCAATGGAAAGGGTTGTATTGCTCAGCACTAATTGCTGCTGGAGCAAGGGTCAAATGCAGACTGTAAAGTATCAAATCAAAAAAGGTGAGGCCTCTGTTTTTGAAAGTCATATTGAGATTTACTGGAAGACTGCATGGGGGCAGAAGGAGGGATTGGAGAATGATATTTTTCTCCTAGAAGCTCTGTTCTCCAGGAGATTGCATCAATGAGTGACGATTATAATACATTGAATTAAGAATATACCAATTGTTATTTCACTTGGAAGGTATTTTGGTTCTTAATGAATTAAAGAGCAAGTGCTGCAACTCACTTACATGGAAAGGATATTTAGGGGTATTTGTGAGAAGGAATCATATTCAACCCTTTCACCCAATTCCAGTATTCTCCCTCCATCTGGCCTCTTGCATACATTTGAGCTATGACACCCTAAGACCTAACGTCTTAAGATGTCCTAGGCCCAACCATCTTCAGCTGCTTGATTAATGATCTTCCCTACATCACAAAAAGGTTGGAAATGAGGATGTGCAATGATTGTACAAACATTCAGCACCATTCATGACTTCAGATCCTGAAGCAGTCTACACTTAAATGCAACAAAATCTGGACAATATGCAGGCTTGGGCTGACAAATGGCAAGTAATGTTCACACCAAGCTATGACTATTACCAATAAGAGACAATCTAACTGTAGTAACTGTAACAAGGTCAGCTAAGTGCACCACAGAATTCCCTGATTGAACCAGACTGAGGAGCCCTGGCTGGCAGATAAGAAAGGAGTGTTGGACATCTGGTTCATTCAGATCTAGCTCTGAGGGATCTTGGTCAGTGTCAAAGACTCTCCACATGTAAATAAAGGGTGACATGGTGACAGGATACTGGTCTCGAGTTATTTCACTAATGACTGCCCCTTGACATTCAATGGTGTTAACATCACTTAATTCCCAGCTCAAAATCCTGGGGGTTACCAATGACCAGAAACTCAAATGGATTCATGTCATAAATATTATGGATCAGACCAAACCCCCTCAAAATATATTAAGATTGCAAAGACACTACATTTTCTTATTAGAAAGATGGGTAAGGCATGCTGTTCCTGATACAATTAGACTGGTCAAACACTGACTTTAAGCAAAACACCTTTTACACTACAGACAAAATAAAAAAATATTTGGCTTGACTGGGACTCTATTGGAATAGAGCCAGTCTTACAGCTCAAAAAACAGACCTTTCAGTTCAACTAGTCTGGGCTGACCAGATATCTTAAACTGATCTGGTCCCACTTGCTAGCATTTGGCCCATATCCCACAGGTGGCGCGGTGACAGTGGTTACCACTGCTGCCTCAGCACCAGAGACCCAGGTTCAATTCCCGCCTCAGGCAACTGTGTGGAGTTTGCTGCACATTCTCCCAGTGTCTGCGTGGGTTTCCTCTGGGTGCTCTGGTTTCCTCCCAGTCCAAAAGTGTGCAGGTTAGGTAAATTGGCCATGCTAAATTGCCTGTAGCGTTAGGTGAAGGGGTCAATGTAGGGGAATGGGTCTGGGTGGGTTGCTCTTCGGAGGGTCGATGTGGACTTGTTGGGCCGAAGGGCCTGTTTCCACACTGTAAATAATCTAAACCCTTCCACCACTCCCTCGGACAGCTTATGCCATACACGCACCACCCTCTGCATTAAAAGTTGTCTGTCAGGTCTGTTTTAAATAGTTTCCCTCTCACCTTAAACTTATGCCCTCCAGTTTTGGGCTCAACTACCCTGCAAAAACGACCTTGGTTATTTATCCTATCCATGCCCCTCATGATTTTATAAACCTCTATAAATGTAACTTCTCAGCCTCTGACACTCCAGGAAACAGCCCCAACCTACTCAGCCTCTTTTCTAGCTCAAACCCTCCAAGCATGGCAACAGCCTTGTAAATCTTTGCGGAACCTTTACAAGTTTCACAACATATTTCCTATTCTAAAATATTATTGAAAATAAGTCTTTCTCTGGGGATTGACAGTGCAAAACTTGAGACAAAATGTTTTACCTTCTATAGTTCAAGAAGTTCACCTGAGTTGGCAAGTAAAATTCTATTTTGCTGCTTATTACTATAAATACTTTCAATTGACAGATTTACTCATGTTGTTCAGCCCTTAGAAATATGTACAATTCACTTCCAAGTACATTAAATCAAATGAGGATATTGGGCTTTCTCATATTTTCACTATTTGAATATCACAGAACAGGTTGAGTCTTGCAACATTCTCTCCAACAAAGCAAAAACAGAACTTCACAAAAGTACCCGGGAGAGCAGGTCCCATTATGACTCAATGGAAGTACTTTACCTCTGAAAGAATGAAAGTATACTTGTTTGAAAAGTCACATTCCAACATAATGAGACAAGCTTAAGGCCATATTATGAATAGAATTGAAATTGGACTTAAATGTCTAATATACAATGGATCTATAGTTATTGACTCATTCCGAAATGCAATTGATTTTAATTAAATAAAGCATGCGTAACCCACAGCTAAGTAACAGATATTTAAACTACTACTAAAAATAACTTCAATATAGTATCATCACTAACACCACTGGAAAATCCAGTAAAATAGATAGTCTCACATGCAATTCTAGCAGGAGGAAGAGAACCCCAGCTTTTAGCTCTAACAGAGAGGATAGGAGCTTCCTCATCCAGCTTCAAGTCTCCTGCAACTGCAGAAAGCTGAAACTAAATATTCAGGTTGAGAGAGAGCTTGACCCCACCCATTCAGACTGCTTCTATTCTTGCATCTTTTGAAAAAGATCCCAAGGTGTCACAAGCTGGCTATTTTATTGGCTGAGAGAGATGTCAAGCAGTCTGCTCAAAACCATTCTTCACCCAAAAAAAAGACAAAATGCACCTCTTAAAGCCATTGTATTATCCCAATAAACGGTAGCTACAGAGGGCAGATCAGAGGCTAGTAATACTGCTGCAAGTATCTCGCCTCCTAAATGCCCACAAGGCACAAGTCATTAGTGTGACAGAAACTTCCTACTTGCCTGGATGAAGGTCCAGCAACACTCAACATCCAGGAAGATAAGCAACTCACTTGATTGACACTATCTGCAAGGATCCACTCCTCCACCACTGACACTATCCAGCCAGTGACATCTATGTCACACAGAGGAATTAGATAAAAGAAAATGAACAATGTCATACTGTCAGTTGTGCATTTCTCCACAATCTTCATTCAGTCCATACTCTGAACTTTCTATACTTGGTTTGCGCATGTCCACAGCTACTATCACCAAAGAGCCATTGTCAGACTATAGACGCTTAGAGAAGTACAACACGGAAACAAACCGTTCAATCCAACTCATCCATGCTGACCAGATATCCTAACCTAATCTAGTCCCATTTACCAGCACTTGGCCCATTTCCCTCTAAACCCTACCTATTCAGATACCCATCCAGACGCCTTTTAAATGCTGCAACTGTATCAGCCTCCAACACTTCCTCTGGCAGCTCATTCCATATACGCACCACCCTTTGCAGGAAAGGTGGCCCCTCATCTTTTCCCTCTCACTCTGAACCAATGCCCTCTAGCTCTGGACTCCCTCACTCCTGGGAACAGACCTTGTCTATTTAGCCAATCCATGCCCCTCATGATTTTATAAACCTGAGGTCACCCCTCAGCCTCTGATGCTCCAGGGAAAACAGTCCCAGCCCATTCAGCCTCTCCCTATAGCTCAAATCCTCCAACCCAGGCAACATCCCAGTAAATCTTTTCTGAATCCTTTCTAATGTCACAACATACTTCCGATAGGAAGGAGACCAGAATTGCATACAATATTCCAAAAGTAGCCTAACCAATGTCCTGTACAGCTGCAACATGACCTCCCAACTTCTATATTCAATAAAGGAAAGCACACCAAATGCCTTCTTCACTATCCTATCTACCTGCAACTCCACTTTCAAGGAGCTATGAACCTGCACTCCAAGGTCTTTGTTCAGCCACACTCCCTAGAACCTTACCATTGAGTGTATAAGTCCTGCTAAGATTTGCTTTCCCAAAATGCAGCACCTCACATTTATCTAAATTAAACTCCATCTGCCATTCCTCAGCCATTGGCCCATCTGATCAAGATCCCATTTTACTGAGGTAACCTTCTTCACTGTTCACTACATCTCCAATTTTGGTGTCATCTGCAAACGTACTAACTAACCTCCTATGTTCACATCCAAATCATTTATATAAAATTACTAAAAGCAGTGGACTCAGTATCGAACCTTGTGGCACTCCACGGGTCACAGACTTCCAGTCTGAAAAGCAAGCCTCCACCCGATGAGCCAGTTATGTTTCCAAACAGCTACTTCTCCCTGTATTTTAGGAGATCTAACCAGTCTCCCAATCCTGTCCCTCAGGATTCCCTCCAACATCTTGCCCACAACTGATGTCAGGCTCACCAGTCTATTGTTCCCTGGCTTTTTTTTTTAAAAAAAACACCTTTCTTAAACAGTGGCACCACATTAGCCAACCTCCTGTCTTCTGGCACCTCACCTGTGACTATCGATGATACAAATATCTCAGCAACGGGCCCAGCAATCACTTCCCTTGCTTCCCACAGAATTCTAGGGTACACTTGGTCAGGTCCTGGGGATTTATCCACTTTTATGCATTTCAAGACATCCAGCACTTCCTCTAATGTGGAGATGTTTCCAGATGTCACCATTTATTTCTTCTATATCTTCCATGTCCTTCACCACAGTAAAGACTGATGCAAAGTACTCGTTTAGTATCTCCCCATCTCCTGTGGCTCCACACATAGGTTGCCTTGCTGATCTTTGATCTTTGATTCTCTCCCTAGTTACCCTTTTGTCCTTCATGTATTTATTAAAACCCTTTAGACTCTCCTTAACCCTATTTGCCAAAGCTATCTTATGCCCCTTTTTGCCCTGAGACTAAATGGGTGCTTCAAAGTAATTAGCCCACAACACACTGGACATGTCCTCAACTATAGCTCATTGTTTAGGATCGCTGACAGATTTACTGCCACTATCATTATTCCTGACAGGACCAGATTCATCCAGTGGGGTGGATTACCAGGTTGCTTTCCTCTATAGGATCGTTTCTTGCATAATAACCACATCAGCATCACTACCTCTGGTTCAAAACATCTAGGTTCAAGTCCACTTGCCACAGAGGTGAGTCATGATGTTTCTGAACTGGTTTATTTTGAAAGACTTGGCACAAGTTACATTAGTATGATTGATATTCTTACATAACTACGAGAGGGACTTCAATGTTCAGCCTTCATTTACAAGATCCAGAGCTACTCCACCTCCCTTCACATTGGACAGTACTTAATGTACTCCTCAGCATTAACCCTTCCAAACCTTTGCAGTGCAGGAAATGTTGGATGACTGACGAAATTGAAGTTGAAGTTGGTCAAAAAAATAGTATATGTCATGGATGGAGTGAATCCCTAGAAGACTATACAAGGCAGTAGGGGTATACTTAAGAGGGAAATCTGGAGGGCAGAAAAAAAGGGATGAGATAGCTTTGGCAAATTGGGTTAAGGAGAATCCAAAGACCTTCTATAAACAGAGGCCAGACGAGTAACAAGGGAGAGAATAGGGCCCTTAAGGAACAGCAAGGCTGCCTATGTGTGGAACAGCCGGAGATGGGGAAGATACTAAAGTACTTTGCATCAGTGATCACTGTGGAGAAGGATAGGGAAGATAGAGGAAGTAGGGAAATAAACAATGACATCTTGAAAACCATCCATATTACAGAGGAGATGTTGGAAGTCTTAAAAATGCATAAAGATGCATAAATCCCCAGGATCTATTTAAGGTATACCCTAGAACTCTGTGGGAAGCTCAGGAAGTGATTGCTGAGCCCCTTGCTGAGATACTAAGATCATCGATAGTCAAATGTGAGGTGCTGGAAGACTGGAGGTTGGCTAATGTGGTGCCATTATTTAAGAAAGGTGGTAAGGAAAAGCCAGGGAGCTATACACCAGTGAGCCGGATATCAGTGGTGGGCAAGTTGTTGGAGGGATTCCTGAGGGACAGGAATTACATGTATTTGGAAAGGCAAAGAATATTACACCATGGCTTTATGTGTGGGATATCATGCCTCACTACATTGATTGAGCTTTTTTGAAGTAGTAATGAAGAGGATTAATGAGGGAAAATTGTTGGACTTGATCTATATGGACTTTGGTAAGGCATTCAACACAGTTCCTCATGTTAGACTAGTTAGCAAGTCTAGATCACATGAAATACAGGGTGAACTAGCCATTTGGATACAGAACTGGCTCAAAAATAGAAGACAGAGGGTTTTGGTGGAGGGTTGCTTTTCAGACTGGAGGCCTGTGACCAGTGCAGTGCCACAAGGATTGGTGCTGGGTGTACTCTTTATTTATAAGAATTATTTGGATGTGGTCATAGGAGGTATAGTTAGTAAGTTTGCAGATGACACCAAAATTGGAGGTGGTGTGGACAGCATACAAAGGGACCTTGATCAGATGGGCCAAGGAATAGCAGATGGAGTTTAATTTAAAGAAACATTAGGTGCTGCATTTTGAAAAGACAAATCAGGGCAGGACTTCTACACTTAATGGGAAGGACCTGGGGAGCATTGCTAAACAAAGAAACCTTTGGATGAAGATTTATATTTCCCTGATCCCAGGTAGACAGGATAGTGAAGGCAGTGTTTAGTATGCTTGCCTTTATTGATCAGTGCATTGACTATAGGAGTTGGGAGGCCATGTTAACACTGTTGGTCTTTTTGGAATACTCTATGCAGTTCTGGTCTCCCTGCTAAAGGAAGGATGTTGTGAAACTTGAAAAGGTTCAGAAAAGATTTACAAGAATGTTGCCAGGGTTGGAGGATTTGAGCTATAGAAAGAGGCTGAATAGGCTGGGGCTGTTTTCTCTGGAGCGTCAGAGGCTGAGGGGTGACTTTAGAGGTTTATGAAATCATGAGGGGCACAGATAGGGTGATATCCAAGGTCTTATCCCCAGGGTGTGGGAATCCAGGGTGAGAGGGCATAGGTTTCAGGTGAGAGTGAAAAGATTTAAAAGGGACCCAAGGGTGGTGCATGTGTGGAATGAGCTGCCAGAGGAGGTGATGGAGGCTGGCACAATTACAACACTTAAAAGGCATCTGGATGGGTATATAAATAGAAATGGTTTATAGGGATATGGGTCAAATGTGATTAGATTAATTTAGGATATCTGGTTGGCGTGATGAATTGGTTTGAAGGGCCTGTTTCTATGCTGTACAGCTGTATGACCAATCTGCCAACATGCCCCAACTCAAAAAAAACACACACACACAAGAACTGCCATCCTACAACTGCAGCAAGAATCCCTCTGAGGGGCTGTCCTTCCAAAATGATAACCAGGCTGCTTTATTCTTTTGTAGGTGAATTTACCAGAATATGACCGACAAATGATTTCCTCAAGATAACAGTTCCCAGCTCAGCTATTAAAAGCTTAATTCCTGGCTTTTACTTGGATGTAATTTTCATAGTGTCCTCGGGAGGGCCAAGACCTTGTACTAGCCCATATTTCTAACTGGTACTCTGAGAAAAACTCCTTTCCTAACCTGGAATTTTTAAACACAAATCTGGAATTTGTGCTATTCAAAGAACGAATATACCAGAAATTTAATATCTTTAAAATTAAAACTGAACATTCAACTTTTGTGGGTATGTTTCTAATGCTATGAAAGTTTACTTGGTTTAAAGAATATGCTCTATCGACCCTTCTCCTCGGATGCTGCCTGAACTGCTGTGCTCTTCCAGCACCACTAATCCAGAATCTGGTTTCCAGCATCTGCAGTCATTGTTTTTAACCTTTTTACTTCAGCAAATCAGCCGAACGAATCAAGAGCAAGCAACTTCGTCCAATACACTGTATAAATAAGTTCGATAAATTATTACTGCATACCATGCCAAAAGTTAAACTTACTTACCGTGAAGAAAGAGAGAGGAAAAACGAAACGTTGTTTCGAGAATGGGCACTGGGGAACTGTCAATTTTAAATAGTGAGCAATTACATATTCAAATAAGCGATATACCTCACCACCAATCAGCAGCCGCCAAGGAGAAATAAACTGACTTTCTAAAAAGAGTTTTGACCTGGAGATGCGATTTCATAAAAAGTCTCCATCGAAAAAGAACATCGCGGTTCATTTACAACAGAAGAGATTATAAACCTGTTGAACAACATGCTTTGGTGAAAACAAAACCAGAAAGTGTTGGAGGAACTCAGCAGGTTTGGCGGGATTTGTGCAGAGAAAAACAGAGTTAACATTTCGAGTTCAGAACATTCCAAGTCCGTGGATCCAAGACCTCTTCACAAATGCCGCCAGACCCATCGAGTGCCTCTCCCTGTGTGTATTTGTGTTAGACCTCCACGCATTTGTTTTATGTTTATGTCTTGGTAGATTGGAGAAAATCGTCTGATTTAATAACGTTATTGGATTCCAGGCGCAGCTGGGACCGCCTCAACAGTCAAGATAATGTTTTAGGGAGCTGGGTCAGTGTTAAGGACTCTCCATGTGTGAATAAACATTGTAAGGGGATACTCCCAGCCTCTGTGCAGTTATTCCAGAGTCTATCTGACTCTGGATGATGAAAAAAAAAATGTTTTAACGTCCAAAATTCATAGCAGGAGCATAGAATCCTCATTTCCTCTAAGATTCTAGGTGCCTTTATAAAACGAAATAATTTTGTCCAGAAATAACAAATGTCGTTTCCGATTCGATAATGTTCATCCAGTCTTTGCCATCTTAACATGAGGTGTTTTGAGGACCTGCATCTCAAAGCACTGTTTGGATTTCCTGGAGAGTCTCTAAACGTTCAGATTCCTTTCTGACATACTTAAAAAAAACTTACTGTTCGTAACCTTGGATTGTATATCATGGTTGTTAATAATTCACATTATATTTATGTTGTTAAAAATCACACAACACCAGATTATAGTCCAACAGGTTTAATTGGAAGCACTAGGTTTTGGAGCGCTGCTCCTTCTCCACAACCACCTGATGAAGGAGCATCGCTCCAAAAGCTAGTGCTTCCAATTAAACCTGTTGGACTATAACCTGGTGTTGTGTGATTTTTAACTTTGTGCACCCCAGTCCAACACCGGCATCTCCAAATCATTATATTTATGTTGTTTCTCTCATTGCCTCTTTGAAATTTCTAAGCTCTCACTTGTGTGATTTTTAACTTTGTGCACCCCAGTCCAACACCGGCATCTCCAAATCATTATTTTATGTTGTTTCTCTCATTGCCTCTTTGAAATTTCTAAGCTCTCACTTGCCATTAGCAAGTGTAGCAACCAGAAGTTCATTCCGTTCACACAAGTCAATTATGTAATTTGTTAGAGGTTGATGCTCTAGTGTTGCTGTGAGCTTGTCAGAGAATCCAGGAGAACCCGACTATCTGAGACTACTGTGAGACCCTGGAGTCTTGTTTCAGAGCTGGTTTTGTATTCTGGATACTTATGAGGATGGTAGTTCCTCAGAGGAGTGCAGCAAATGCACATGACACCATGGTTGGACCAGTAGGGATGGAAGATGAACTGACAATCACTTATGATAGGAGAACAGGCTGGCATTTCTGCGGCTATAGACATGAACTTCAGAATGTTATGTTAGACTCCAGGTTCCAAGTCAATGATGTCACAGAGTAGCTGCAGGACATTCTAGGGTAGAGGATTAACAAGCAGAACCTCAAAAAAAGTGATCTTTTAATACTCTACAGAAATTAAATAGAAACATAGAAAATAGGAGCAGGACTATGCTATTCGGCCCTTGGAGTCTGCTCCTCCATTCATGATGATCATGGCTGATCACTCAAGTCAATAGCCTGTTCCCACATTTCTTCCATATCCTTTGATCCCTTTAGCCCCAAGTACTACATCCAACTCTTTCTTGACATCACACAATGTTTTGGCCTCACACAAAAATAGAAATTGCTGGAGGAACTCAGCATCTGTGGAAAGAAAGCAGAGTTAATGTTTTGAGTCCAGTGATCTTTCTTCAGAATTCATTGTTTGTTTCGATTTCCAGCATCAGCAGTTCTGTGTTTCATTTTAATGTTTAGACCTGGACAGCTTTCTGTGGTAATGAATTCCATAGGCTCATCATTCCCTGGATGAAGAAATTTCATCTCAGTTCTAAATGATCTAACCCATATCCTTGGTCTCTGACCCATGATTCTGAACTCCTGCATCATTGGGAACATCCTTCCTGCATCCACTCTCTCTAATCCTGTTAGAATTTTATAAGTTTCTATGAGATCTCCCTCATTCTTCTGAATTCTTTTCATAGGTAGGCTTTTGGTAGGATTCCTGAAGAAGGGCCTGTGCCCGAAACGTCGAATCTCCTGTTCCCTGGATGCTGCCTGACCTGCTGTGCTGTTCCAGCAATAAAGTTTCAACTTTGATCTCCAGCATCTGCAGACCTCACTTTCTCCTTTTGGTAGGCTTGAAACTGTCTCAGCATACGTGTAAGAACCAGGGGAGAATATTAGATTGTAATACCAGGATGCTCAAAATATTGGGAAAGACATATAAATTAGATTAGAAACTGGTGAGTTAACAGCAGAAATTAGAGTAAGTGATAAATTAAAATATTCTAAATCAGGTTATTGTGTTATGTTAATGAAAAGAGTTTAGTAAAAAAAAGTTATTGAGTTACACACACTGATTGCCATACACAGTTATGATATTGTGGTGAGAACAGAGATCTGGCTGAAGGAATAGTAGGACTGGTGTTAAATATTCTTGGTCACAGGGAGTTCAGAAAAGATAGATTAGATACCCTACAGTGTGGAAACAGGCCCTTCGGCCCAACCAGTCCACACCGACCCTCCGAAGAGTATCCCACCCAGACCCACTTCCCTCTGACTAATGCACCTAACACTACGGGCAATTTAGCATGGCCAATTCACCTGACCTGCACATCTTTGGACTGTGGGAGGAAACTGGAACACCTGGAGGAAACCCACGCAGACACAGGGAGAATGTGTAAACTCCACACAGACAGTTGCCCGAGGCTGGAATTGAACCTGGGACCTTGGCGATGTGAGGCAGCAGTGCTAACCACTGAGCCACCGTGCAGGTAAAGAAGAGAAAAAGGGGACGTGGTGGGATTGCTAAAGGCGACCAATGCAGTGCTGGAGAAAGCAGATATCTCTGAGGGTTAAATAACAGGATCAATTTGGCTGGAGCTGAGGAACAGAAGAATGCATTTATGTTCCTTATCTACGGGCCAACAATGAGTGGTGAGCACACAATGGAACAAATCTGCAAGAAAATTCTCAGATGTAGACTTGGATAGTAACAGTGTTAAGGGCAGAGAGGGCCAAGCATTCTTAGTTCATATTCATGAAAATTTCCTGCAGGAGAGTGTGTGTGTCCAGTCCAATAAGAAAGGAGACAATGATAGACCTGGTTTTTGGGAATGAGATGGACCAAGTAGATCCAGTGGCAGTGAGGAACATTTATGAGTCAATGATCATTTTCTCTTAATGTTTAGGATGATGGTGAAAATGGCATTGGATAATTCACAGTGAAATAATTAATCAAGGACAGCCAACTTTGATGGGGCAAGAATCGACCTAGGCAGAGTAGAAGGTTGATGAACATTATAGCTGAACAATGGGTTATCTTCAAAAAAGAAAATTTTCAGATACAAAGTACATTCCATTACAAGGGTAAGGTCCAGCAAAGAAATCCAGGGTTCCCAGCATGATGAAAAGAACGTACAAATAAAGTTAAAAAATAAAAAGTGTGTTTATGGCACAGTCAAGCAGAAAATAAATTTGAGCACCAAGGTGAATACAAACTGCTCCCATGGAAGATGAAAAAGCAAACATGGGAGACAAGGAGGGATTAGAAAAAAAGACAGAAAGGTAACATAATGGGAAATACCAAAGTCTTCTACAGGCACATAAATAATAAAAGGGCATTAAAAGGAGGAGTAGGCCCCATGAGGGGCATGATGGTCCTTTAGGGATCAACAGGAGGTTTATACATGGAGGCAAAGGGCTTGGCTGAGGCGGAAAATGAATATTTTGCATCTGTATTCAGCAAGGAAGCAGCTGTTACCCAGGCTATGGTGACAGAGAAGGGAGCTCGGTCACAAGAAGATTAAAATTGATAAGAAGGATTTATTGGATAGGCTGTTGGTACTTGTTGGTTGGCAAGGAACCCACATCAAATAAGATATGTCTAAGAATATTCAAGGAAGTGGAAATTGTAATGAAACTGGGCATACATTTTCAGTCTTCCCTGGACTCAGGGTAGTGCCAAAAGACTGAAAAATTGCAAACATTGTTTATTTGTTCAAAAAGGTTTGTAAAGATGAAACAAACAATTACAGTCAGTTTTACGCTGGAATTGGGGAAGCCTCCAGAAAGAATAGCCTGCAATAGAGTAATAGACACATGGACAAATGTATGATGATTAAGATGAGCCAGGCTGGTATTTATTTGAGAGAATATCATTTTTAAAGAGCTTGATGGAGTGTTTTGAAAATGTAACAGTGAAGGTTGATGAGGGCAATGCTGTTACAGTTGCATATTTCCAAAATCTGTTCAGTACAGTGCCTCACAACAGAGTTTGTGAGAAAAATTATAGCTAGTAGTGCACAAGAGAAAGTCACAACATGGATACAAAATTAACTGAGTGGTAGAAAATGAGTAGTGGTTAATAGATATATTTTCAGGCTGGAGCAAGGTGGAATGGAGTTCTCTCAGGGTCAGTATTGGGACCTTTAATTTTCTTATATCAAAAATGTAAATTTAAAATGGCTGGGGTAATTCCATAAATTTACAGATGATACAGAACTTGGGGGTATTTGAAACTGTGAGGAGGACAGTGTAGAACTTAAAAATGACATTGACAAGTTGGTGGAGAGTGCAGATAGGTTGCAGTTTAAGTTCAGTGAGGAGAAGTATTAGGCAATACATTTTGGTAGAAAGTACATGGAGAAATAGTATAAAATGAAGGGTACTCCTTCAATTAGTGCGCAGGAAGATCGAGACCTTGTGTATGCATTAAAGATGGCAGGGCAGTGGTTAGTGTGGTTAACAAAGCATACAATATTCTAGGTGTTCTTAATAGTGCTACGGACTACAAGACTAGGAGGTTTATGCTGAACCTATATAAGAAATTCGTTCAACTGGATTGTTGTGAGAATTTCTTGACACCTCACTTTAGAAAGAATTCAAACGTGTTTGACAGAGTGCAGAAGAGGTTTAAGTCAGAATGTGGATTTGCATTTGAATCTGTTGTAGGACTCACCTATCTTGCCCTCCTGAACTGTGAGATAGTAATGTTTTTACTCAAAAGAACTCAGTGATGAAGCCCAACTCTCAAGGCTTGTAAAGAATTTTGGACATTGCCGATAAAAGATTTTCCGGCTTTAAGTCTTTCAAATTAATCTTGTCGACTTTTGGCAAAATTGGAAAAGCTCAAGCACCATTATGAGGAAGCAATAAAGATTTTGCAATTGAAAAAATCATTTGTCTAAAGTAATGAAGTACAAGGCCTTGAGAGGTCTGACAGAAATTAGATAACACATAATCTATTGGTCTGATGCTGTTTTCAGCAAACATCTGAAGTTGGCTAGCTCAACAGATGATATTACAACTAATCCATGACTCTTGCTGTTAAAGTGATCCTTCACACAGCAGAGAGATTCTGAACAAGATTTATGAGATTTCAAGGGGGTTGGAGTATGAGAGTAGAGAAGTCTTAGTGCAGCTGTACAAAGTACTGATGAGACCACATCTGGCATATTGTGAGCAGTTTTGTTCTCCTTATTAAAGAAATATATATCATTTCACCAGGGGCAGTTCAAACATGATTCACAAGGATGATCCCCGATATGGAGAGGTTGTCAAATGAGCAAACGTTAAACAGGTTGAAACTGTACCCATGGATGTTAAAAGGATGACAGATGTTCTCATTGAAACATGTAGGATTCTTAAGGAGCTTGACAGAATAACAGCTGAGAGCATGTTTCCCCTCATGGGAAAGTCTAGAACAAAGGGCTTGTTCTCAGAACAAAGGTGTGCCAATTTAAGACTTAGATGAGAAATAATTTCTTTTCTCAGAGGGTTCTGTGTCTTTGGAACTCCTTGCCACAGAGTGCTGTGAGGGCTGAGTCATTGTACATATTTAAGGCTGAGATACATATATTCTTGATCAGTCGGGGAATCAAGGTTATGGAGAAAGCACAGGAATGTGGACATGAGGACTGTCAGATTAACCATGGTCCTATTGGTAACTCATTCCTATTTCTTGTGGTCTTATGGAAAGACAGTGTGGGCTTTCTGAAATGGCTGGTGATCTAAGGTAAATATCAGTTTGATTTGACTCCCACTGCTGATCTCACAACACTGTCAGTGATGTATGTTTGTTTGGTGAGTTTATCCTTTTCATTCCATTTTTGGATAAACTCACGTCACTACAGCACTTCAAATCCTGCAACAAGATCTTCAGGTAGGACTGAGAGACCTGAGGCCCAGCTATCCCAGCTCTCCTTCCTATTCCAGTGGTAATTGAACTTTAAAAAATCTGATGAAGGTCTTATGCCCGAAATGTCAATTCTCCTGCTCCTCAGATGCTGCCTGATCTGCTATGCTTTTCCAGCACCACACCCTTGACCCCCCTCTCAAACATCTGTGCATTGGTTACCAATTCTGTTCAATACTAGCATGGATCTAAGTTGCTATTCCTAGTCATTTCCCCATCCTCCATTAGTTTCAACCTCACTCTATCAATTCCTGTCCCGTGTCTCAAATCTAAACCAAACAGTCACTTTTATGGAATAGTTATGGTGCTTGTTTTGCACAGGAAACTACTGATCTTTAGCTTGTCCAGCATTATGGGCGATTTATTGGAAATTAAGTAGGCCAAGTATTTCAATTTGTCAATGGGGTAACATTTAGGAGACAGTGATCATTGTATTGTAAGGTTTAAGATCCCAACGGACAAGGAGACTCCACTTCCTGTTATTTGTTCATTTGTCACCTTCTCCTCTTTTGAGTATCTCTTCCCTTTCCACCTCATTAAGTTTTAGTTAAAATCCTCAATCCTTATGCAAATACTATGCCAGGTTTCACACGAATATATTCTCACTTTTTTCCTCACTCAGCCTCAACTCCAAGGGACTTGGTAATTTCAACCTTTAGCTTAACTCATCATGGTCTCTGTCATGTCTGAGTTCACTGTCTTCCTATTCTTCCTTTCTGTCTCCATCCAAGTAAACTTGCTAACCTATATTCATGACTTCCCCCTTCAAATTGCCATGTCACAATGGTCTCTCTCTACATCCATGTGTCAATCGCAGATTACGCCATTTCTAAACACTTCCTTGGATAATTCTGTCAATGCTCCTATTTCCCCTTATTGCTCTGACCGTACATCCTCCAGTATGCATCCGAGGAAAACATGGTCTTCCAGCTCACTGACAACTACACTTTCAAAATCCAATCTGTTTATCTTTGGCCTCCATTCACAATATTTCTGCAGTTACACCTTTATCTTCAACTTTGTTGCCTTTGTTCGCACTAAAACAATCATCCTATCTCACCTTGCTCACCCTCCTTGGTATGGCCCTCATCTCCACTGTTTTAAATTCAAGGAATGTAAAATTGAACATAAGTGCAACACAATTGATTTAGCCATTCATTATCAGACCTGGTTGGAACACATCAAACAGACAATTTTTGCTTGCCAAAACTGGTTCATCTAAGAATGCAAAGATAACACTTGGTTTCCTTTCTCTTCCACACATCATTTTCTTAAATGCTTTTACCCAAGCCTCTTCACCCCAACCTCCAGCCATGACTCCAGTACAAAGCTAATGTCTACTTTGAGTCAATGGTCTCTGGCCCATTCCTCCTTATCCTTCCTAGCTTGGTATTTCTCTGTTTTTCTGGTATCATTCCCTGTCCTCTCCAGTCTCATCTTTTCCTCCTCCTACCACCTTAGTCCTATTCCTATTAAACTGACGATTTCCCATCTTAACCTCCTGGCCCCCATAATATCTGATATTGCTCACAATTTCTTTCCCCAGGTACAGCCTTTCCTTTCAATTCTGCTATCTTTGTCACTTCTTTTCAATAAAACAACAGCACTTGACCACATAGTCTTTGCAAACCACACCATAAAACTCTCTTTTCACACAAAAGACCTCAAACTCATTGTGTTCTTTCAAATCCATTATTCATGGATGTTTATGTTTAAATCCCTCCAAACAGATTTCCATCCCTTCCACAGTATTGAAACAGTTCAATCAAAATCAAAAATGACATCCTGTCAGTAATGATATTGATAAACTATACTTCCCATTCCTTCTTTGTGTGCAGCCTTTGGTTCACTTGACTATACCAACCGCCCTCAGTGACACTCCATTGCTACCTAGTTGAACAGAATTATGGTCCCCAATCAATTTTTATCTTTCCATTCATAGTCAGGGAAGCGCATACAATGGATTCTGTTCTTGCTATGCACTATTATCTCTGGAGTCCTGGAAGGGTCCACCCGTAAACAAATTGTAATTTTCATCAAATGCTAATTCTCTGTGACATAATCTGTAAGGGCCCAGTATAAAATCATAGAAAATCAGTGTTGTGTTAAATTATTTTTTATCTCCCGGGAAACAATTATAAGCAGCTGCTGGAAATATCAAGGATACTTGGCTCAGCTTTCAACATTAATACTCCTAAATTGACAGAATGGCATCCTGTGTACCTTCTTATCTATACATGTGGTGCCAACTAGGGTGGGGGCAGGTTGCCTGTTGGCTCAATTTGCAGGGTGAAAGTATGTATTTAACAGGCTAAGCTCCTGAGGCGATTCAAGATGGTGGTGATCCAGTAGGTCTGCCCTGCTGAGCTCTGCACCAGAACCCAAACAAAGTGGTGCATCACCCTCCCTTTATTACCCATTGTGGGAGAAATTGTTAGTTTTGACCCCCAGAATTGCTCTATGTTAGTTTAAAAAATGACTAAAGGGAAGAGACCATGAGGATCACAGCAAGCAGGGCATTCCCCTGCAGCAACTGACACATCCGTGGCCACAGCATCAGCCACCGCGAATGCCCCAGGGGACTTACCTGTGGAGCAGAACCTGGTCTCGGAGTTTGGGAAACTCCGAGAGAAGATCGATTCAGCAATGGAGGGAGACCCAGTCTAGGCTGGAACCGATCATGCTGCAGAAGCATGACCAGGAGATCCAGAGTCTCGGGCAGCGTGTCATGGAGGTGGAGCCTCCAAAACCGCGGCAGAATCTTCGGCAGGTTGGGTCCAAGCCCTGAAGCTGTCAGAAGAACATCTGTCTGGTGAGGCTTCCGGAACGGGAGGAAGAAAACCAACTCGTCAGTGTCTTGGAGCAATGGCTTTTTCTTTAAACCACATAAGTGCTATACTAGGTTTGGCATGTTTTTTGCCCCATCCACCTTTTTGAATTCGGTGCTGTCTTGCAGAGTTGGGAACATAGCCATTCTGATCATGTGGCAGTGTACATGGAGGTCAAGGCTGGTGGTAACAGGACAGGCTCACAAGTTTGTAGAGTATTTTTCACGGGAATTTTAAATCTTTGGGACATTAATTTGGGTATGGCCAGTAATCCATCGGTGCTCTGGGAGAGTGCCAAGGCTTATACACTGGGTTTGATTATTCCTTACTTGGCGACCCAGAAGCGGCAGAGGGGAGAACAGCAGTGTTTGCTCGAGGTTTGCCTGAAGGCAGCTGAGGCAGTATACTTTGACAGAGCTTCTGTAACAAGTTGCAGCAGATTATAGCCCTCAGAGCTACTTCGAATGCTGTGCTCACCCAGACAGTAAAGAGGGAAACCTCTTTGAGGTTATTTGAATATGGTGGTAAACCAGGGAGATATCTCGCATACCTGGCCAGAAAGAAGAATGTCCCGCAATCTATCACATCCATCAGAGAGAGTGCTGGTACTTGTGATGCCAAAAAGATTAATGCAGCATTTAGGAAGCTCCACTTTGAGCTGTACCAGTTGGAGGGCTGTGAGGATGGATTGGTGAAGATGGAGTCCTTTTTTAAGACCCTAGACCTTCCAGGTGTAAGTTCAGAGCAAGCACCTTTTTTGAATGCCCCTCTGACAATCCAGGAAATACAGGAGGCAGTGAGGCGACTCCAGTGCGATAAAGTGCCCGATCCACACAGATTTCATAATGAGTTTTAGAAGGAGTTAATAGGCACGCTGGCCAAGCCACTCTTGGATATATACAGCTACTTGTACAGTCAGGACTGCCTCCCATCCTCTCTGAGAGAAGTAAATATTTCTCTTATTCTCAAGAAAGGCAAAGCCCCAGAGAATTGCACTTCGTACAGGCTCATATTGTTACTGAATGTGGATTTTAAAATTCTGTCAAAAATGCTGGCATTGAGGTTGGAGAAGGTTTTGCCCTTCATTGTAAAGGAGGACCAGGCAGGTTTTATTCAGGGTCATAGTGTTGATGTATATTTTGTTCCACAAATCCAGACGGCACAAGTTTCAATTCAACTTTAGATGCTTTATTATTGGACAGCCGGCGAGAGATTCTCAATGTCCCCAAAAGTAGTTGTGAGTCTACTTGTGATGACACTTCTTCACAAATCTCTGCTCTACACACAAAGGCAGTACTTTTTATAAGAATAATACTAAAGGTCTATAAGTCACATGGTTGATTGTCATTACATTGTTTGAGATGGACAATTATAAGGCCCAGTGAATGTTGATGTCCTGTGATAGCGAGTGAATGGATTACAGGGACTGATTATTGCATTCTTCATGATCATGTGTTGATGGGAAGAGATTAAAACAGAAGGATTTTGCCTGTTCTCAATGGGGATTCACATACCTATGCTAATATGAAGGGAAAGCAAGATAATGGGAGCAGGAGGCAGTTTAATAGAGTTGTGGCCAAGGCTATCAGTCTTGTGTGGAGAGGACAAATACCTTTGCCTGAGACTGCAGAGGAATCCACATGTGGCTCCAATGGATTCCTTCTCTAGGATTCAGTCAGCCTCCTCCCTACTGAGATGTTCTGTCTATTCTGTAAGAGGACAGACATGCAATTGCTACTGCAGTGAGTTTCTTTGGTAGTGGAATGTTTAACCCTTGAGTCCCCAGTATGCCTTGAAAGGGAAATAAAACATGGAACTGATCCCTTTTTGGTTCTCTAACTTTGCCAGTAAGTCTATTAATTATATTAGAAGAGTATTAAACATGGTCCAGGTATGCCAGCAAGGGTCGATTCCAGGCTTGGTAATCTCCCCTGGATGCAGAGAAAGCATTTGGCTGGGCGGAGTGGCTGTACTTCTTTTATGTGCTGGAGCGATTTGGTCTCGGAGGGGTTTGTTCCAGGTGGGCAACAGTGACCTGAAAGCAAGGGTTCTCACTAATGGTGTATGGTCAGACAATTTTAGTATCGGCAGGGGCAGCCGACAAGGGTGCCCTCTCTCACCGCTTTTATTTACATTGGTGATTAAGCCACTGGCAGAGGCCCATCAGGAGAAACTCCAACATAATTGCCCGGAAGTAGGGTCCGTCAGGCAAAAGATCACCCTTTGTGCGGATAACGTTCTTCTCTTTTTAACTGATCCGATGACATCTGTGCCCCGTTTAATACAAGTGATTAGTCTATATGATTCGTTCTCTGGGTATAAAATTAATTTTATGAAGTCGGAGGCCATGCCTGTGGGGGACTTGCTAGAATATCTGATCTTGGGGATGGAACCTGTTTCCCTTTCAGGTGGTCACAGTGAGGTTTCTTGTATTTAGGCATTTTTATCACTCCAGCCTTTGATCAATTATAGAAAGCTAACTTTGTGCAGTTGCTAAAGAAGTTAAGACAGGACCTTTGGCGCTGGGAGGATTTTCCAATATCCTGGTTGGATAGAATAGCTCTGGTCAAAATGTATGTTCTTCCTTGTTTATTATATCCCATGGGAATGCTCCCTTTGATGCGGCCTAGGCAAGCGCCACGGAGGCTTTACATTTGGCTCGGATCTTTCATCTGGCATCATAGGTGGCCTCTTATTAAACTGGACAAATTGCAGCTTCCTCAGGGGATGGGAGGTTTGGAATTCCCGGATTTTAAGAAATATCAATTGAGTTCCTTACTATCCAATGTGGCTGACTGGGCTTGTCAGGACCCGTGGACAATCTGATTGGACAGTGAGGCCTCCCATGCAAAATCCCCCTCATCAATTTGTTGTTTATGAACAAGATGAGGACTGTTATGGACCATTGCAGAAACCTGATTGTCCTTAATCCGGTTAAAGCATGGAAACTGATGCGACAAGGTGAGGGCAACTGACAAAAAACTTCGCCTTTCACTCCCATAGTAGAAATGTTAGGATTCCGGCTGGGGTCGATGGACTCTGCTTTAAGCTCTGGGAGTCTAGAGGAGTCTCCTGTTTGGGAGATTTATTTGATGGGGAGGTCATGATGTCTTTCGAGCTGCTGAGCCAGAAATATGAGAGATAAAGGAGGGACCTCTTCCGTTACTCTCAGGTTAGGGGCTTTATACAGAAAAACACTACACTAATGGCTAGTCCCTATAGAGAGGAGAGTGCTCCGGTCTGTGGGCGATGTCTCTGTCAGTGCCCTCTATCACTTGTTAGGAGGTAATGTCTCAAAGGATATTGAGTAGTTGTGTGGAATCTGGACTCAAGAAAAGGGGGTGGAAATCTCATCAGAGGTGTGGGAGGATATTTAGGAGAATGTAAGGAAGATTTTGATTTATAATAGGATGCAGGCTGTGTAACTGAAGGTACTCCACAGGGTTCATTTGGCACCGGAGTGGCTAGAGAAATTTAAGACAAAGGCGTCCCCAATATGTCCCAAATGTAGAACAGATGTTGGCACCCTTACTCATTGCTTGTGGTCACACCACAAGCTTCGTAGGTATTGGGGCATTATAACGAGGGTTCTGGAAGAGGTCTTGAGAACTGAGGTCAAGGTGGATCTGGTGTCCTTCCTCTTGGGTTTGCCGAATCTTCCCTCTTTGACATGCATGGGAAGAAACTGTTTAATATTCTTTAATTCAGTGCGAGGAAAAATATTCTAATGAGCTGGCTTTAAAAGAATCCCCCAGGACTCTCGGGGTGGCATAGATTGGTAATGGAGCTCATCTCCCTGGACTTCCTTAAGCACCAGAAAACAGAAATGTTTTATAGAATGTGGCGGCCCTTTCTGAATTATACAGACGCAGAGTTTTTGGCTATGTTGGTCAGGGCCTTTGTGTAGTCATGAGGGCTATGTCTTGCGGTCGGGAGGAAGAATTCCGAACAAATACGGGTTTACCTACTGGTGCTCCTGGTGGTGGGGAGCTTTGGTGGAATTGTGCTGAGCGTCGTAACTTAACTGAATCTAATTTAATTTAGGAGAAAGTGAGGACTGCAGATGTTGGAGATCAGAGTCGAGAGTGTGTTGCTGGGAAGGCACAGCAGGTCAGGCAGCATCCGAGGAGCAGGAGAATCAACGTTTCCGGCATAAGTTCTTCATCAGGAATGAGGCTTGTGGGTAGGGCTGAGAGATAAATGGGAAGGGGGTGGGTTTGGAGGGCAGGTAGCTGAGAAAGCAATAGATGGATGAATGTGAGGGAGAAGGTGATAGGTCACGGGGGGAGTGATGGACAGGTCCGGAGGGCGGTGCCGAGTTGTAGGCCTGGGACTGGGATAATGAGGAAGTTGTTGAAATCCACATTTATCCCGTATGTTTGCAGAGTCCCAAGGTGGAATATGAGGCGTTCCTCCTCCAGGCGTTGGTAATGGTTTGGTGATGGAGGAGGCCCTTAACAGAGCAGGAGGAGGAATTGAAGTGTTCAGCCACGGGGTGGTGGGAGTGGTGGGTGCGGGTGTCCCAGAGATGTTCTCTGAATTGATCCGCAAGAAAGCGTCCTGTCTCCCCGATGTAGAGGTGACCACATCGAGTGCAATGCATGCAGTACATGACATTGGTAGAGATGCAAGTAAATTTCTGATGCATGTGCAAGGATCGCTTGGGGCCTTGGACGGAGGTAAGGGGAGTGACGTGGGCGCAGGTTTTGCACTTCCTGCTGTGGCAGGGAAAGGTGCCGGGGTGGGGTCTGGGCTGGTGTTCTGTCCTTGTTGAGTTGGGAGGGATGGGTTCAAGGGCGGTGGTGTGCGAAGTGGAGGAGATGCGCTGGAGGGCATCGCCAACCACATGGGAAGGGAAGGTGCGATCATGGAAGAAGGAGGCCATCTGGGATTTCTGAGGTGGAATTGGTCATCCTGGAAACAGATGTACCAGAGACAGAGGAATTGGAAATAAGGGATGGCGTTGTTAAAGGAGGTAGGGTGGGAGCAGGTGTGTTCTAGGTAGCTGTGGGAGTCGGTGGGCTTGTAGTAGATGTCTGTGGTTAGTCGGTCACCGGAGCCGGTGATGAAAGGTCCAGGAAGGGGAGGGAGGTGTGCGAGATGGTCCAGGTGAATTTGAGGTCGGCTTGGAAGCTGTTGATAAATTGATGAGCTGTTCAACCTCCTCGTGGGAGCACGAGGCGGGGTCAATACTGTCATCAATGTAGCGAAGGAACAGGTGGGGAGTGGTGCAGGTGTAACTGTGGAAGGTGGACTGTTCCACGTATCCGACAAACAGGCTGGCATAGCTGGGTCCAGTACGGGTGCCCATGGCTACCCCTTTGGTTTGGATGAAGTGTGATGATTGAGGGTGAGGACCAGTTTAGCCAGGCGGATGAGTGTGTCGGTGGAAGGGTATTGGTTGGGACGGCGTGAGAGGAAGAAACGGAGGGCTTGGAGACATTCGTCGTGGTGGATTGATGTGTACAGGAACTGGATGTGGCGTAAGGGGCTGGGGAAATGAAAATCTTGTAGGAAGTAAAGGGCATGGGTGGTGTCACCAAAGTAGGTGGGAGTTCCTGGACTAAGGAGGACAGGATGGTATCGAAGTAGGAAGAGAGTTTGATAGGACAGGCGCAGGCTGAGATGATGAGTCAATCGGGGCAGTCGGGTTTGTGAATGTTAGGAAAGAGGTGGGAAAATGTGGTTGGAGGCTGTCAGTGGGAGATTCCCAGAGGTGATGAGGATGTGGTTAGTCTGGCAGATGATGGTTTGATGATGGGAGGTGGGGTTGTGATCAAGGGGGCAGTAGGAAGAGGTGTCTGCGAGTTGGCACCTGGCTTCAGCGGTGTAGAGGTTGGTGTGCCACACTACTACTGCACCCCTGCGTCTATGGGTTTGATGGTGAGGTTGTGGTTGGAACGGAGAGAGTGGAGGGCTGCACGTTGGGAGGCGGAAGGTTGGAATTTATGAGGCAGTTGGAAAGGTTGAGGCAGTCGATGTCACGGTGACAGATTGAAATGAAGAGATCAAGGGCAGGTAACAGGCCAGCACGGGGTGTCCAGGTGGATTGAGTGTGTTGCAGGTGGGCGAAGGGGTCCTCGGTGGGTAGGCGGGTGTCTTGGTTGAGAAAGTGGGCACGGAGGTGGAGGCGGCGGAAGAAACGTTCAAGGTTGCAGCGTGTGTCGATCTCATTAATCTGGGAATGTAGAGGGATGAAGGCGAGGCCTTTGCTGAGGTCTGATCGTTTGTCCTCTGTGAGCGGGAGGTTTGGGGTAATGGTGAACACACGGCAGGGATGGGAGCTAGGACCTGGAGGTGGGGGATGGGGGGGTGTGGAGCTGGCGGGGGGGCAGAGACAGTTGCTTAAGTGGGCGTGACTACAGGGTCAGGAGTGACATCACCAACTGAAGTGACTCTCACAAAGGGGGCACAATTGGGGCTTATAGCTGTGTACACAGAGGGGGACGTGACATCACGAGTGATGTAGCCGGGGTTCCACTGGTGGTGGAAGTGACATCGGCGATTGAGGCTTCGGTGTCGAGACGAGTGGTATCCTTTGGGGTGGAAGTGACTGCTGCGGTGGAAACCTGGGGGAATGATGTGACGTACAAGGAAGGGATCGCGTCTGTGCTGGGGGTGGTGAAATACGTGACAGCAGTGATGCAGTGGCGGGAGCCTCCACGGCAATTGTGGAGGTGGTTGGATGGACGGCGATGGAGGGGATGGTGTGGTTGGCAGTGGCTGCGGACCGTGCGGCGGCTTCAGGGGTGCAAGTGATGTCATCGAACCCCCCCGGACCTGCAGCAGAGCCCCAGCTCAGTGCCTCACTCTGACAGACCTACATCAGAGCCCCAGCTGAGGACTCACTCTCCTAGACCTGCATCAGATCCTCAGCTCAGACCCTCAGTCTCCCAGACTTGCAGCAGAATGCACAAACATAGCACAGAGCATCACTTTCCCAGACCTGCATCAGACCCCCAGTTCAGAACCACATGCTCCCAGACCTGCAGCAGAGACCCAGCTCAGAGTCTCAATCTCCCAGACCTGCAGCAGATTGCCCCAGCTCAGTGACTCACTCTCCCATACCTGCAACATAGATTCAGCTCAGAGCCTCACTCTCCCAGACCTGCAGCAGAGCCCCAGCTCAGAGCCACACTCTCCCAGACCTGCAGCAGAGACCCAGCTCAGAGCCACACTCTCCCAGACCTGCA
>NC_057712.1:79234526-79235298 GCF_004010195.1 Chiloscyllium plagiosum
GAAGAGCCCCAGCTCAGAGACCCATTCTCCCAGGCCTGCAGCAGACTCCAGCTCAGAGCCTCACTCTCCCAGAACTGCAGCAGATCCCCATCTCAGAATCTCACTCTCCCAGACCTGCATCAGATCGTCAACTCAAAGCCTTAGTCTCCCAGACCTGCAGCACAGACCCAGCTCAGAGCCTTAGTCTCCCAGGCCGACAGCAGAGACTCAGCTCAGAACCCCACTCTCCCAGACCTGCAGCAGAGCCCCAGGTCAGGGACTCACTCTCCCAAACCTGCAGCAGACCCCAGCTCAGAGTCTCACTCCTCTAGCCCTGCAGCAGAGCCCCAGCTCAGAGCCCCAGTCTCCCAGACCTGCAGCAGAATGCCCCAGCACAGCACAGAGCATCACTTTTCCAGACCTGCAGCAGACACCCAGTTCAGAACCTCACATTCCCAGACCTGCGTCCGTGCCTCAGCTCAGAGCCTCAGTCTCCCAGGGCTTCTGCAGAGCCCCAGCTCAGGGACTCACTCTCCCAAACCTGCAGCAGAGCCCCAGTTCAGAGACTCACTCTCCCAGACCTGCATTAGAGACCCAGCTCAGAGCCTCACTCTCCCAGATTTGCAGAAGAGCCCCAGCTCAGAGCCTCACTCTCCCAGACCTGCATTAGTGTCCCAGTGCAGAGTCTCACTCTCCCAGTCCAGCAGCAAAGCTCCAGCTCAGAGGCTCACTCTTCCCAGACCTGCAGCAGAGCCCCAGCTCAGAGCCTCACTCTCCCAAGTCCTGCAGAAGA
>NC_057712.1:79235923-79237468 GCF_004010195.1 Chiloscyllium plagiosum
CCTGCATCAGATCCCCAGCTCAGAGCCTTAGTCTCCCAGACCTGCAGCAGAGACCCAGCTCAGAGCCTCTGTCTCCCAGACCTGCAGCAGAGACCCAGCTCAGAGCCTCTGTCTCCCAGGCCTGCAGCAGGCTCCAGCTCAGAGCCTCACTCTCCCAGACCTGCAGCAGATCCCCATCTCAGAATCTCACTCTCCCAGACCTGCATCAGATCCTCAGCTCAGAGCCTTAGTCTCCCAGACCTGCAGCACAGACCCAGCTCAGAGCCTTAGTCTCCCAGACCTGCAGCAGAGCCCCAGCTCAGGGACTCACTCTCCCAGACCTGCAGCAGAATGCCCCAGCACAGCACAGAACATCACTTTTCCAGACCTGCAGCAGACACCCAGTTCAGAACTTCACATTCCCAGACCTGCATCAGAGCCTCAGCCTCCCAGGGCTTCTGCAGAGCCCCAGCTCAGGGACTCACTCTCCCAGCCCTGCAGCAGAGCCCCAACTCAGGGACTCACTCTCCCAGACCTGCTGCAGACCCCAGCTCAGAGCCTCCCTGTCCCAGACCTGCAGCAAAGCTCCAGCTCAGAGCCTCACTCTCCCAGACCTGCAGCAGAGCCCCAGCTCAGAGCCTCACTGTCCCAGACCTGCCGCAGAGACCCAGTTCAGAGACACTCTCTCAGACCTGCATTAGAGATCCAGCCCAGAGCCTCACTCTCCCAGACCTGCAGCAGAGACCCAGCTCAGAGCCTCAGTCTCCCAGATCTGCAGCATACCCCCAACTCAGAGCATCACTCTCCCAGACTTGCAGCAGAGACCCAGCTCAGAGACTCACTCTCCCAGACCTGAGGCAGGGATCCAGCTCAGAGCCTCACTCTCCCAGACCTGCATTAGAGACCCAGCTCAGAGACTCACTCTCCCAGACCTGAGGCAGGGATCCAGCTCAGAGCCTCACTCTCCCAGACCTGCAGCAGAGCCCCAGCTTCGAGACTCACACTCCCAGACCTGCATCAGATTGCCCCAGTACAGAGCCTCACTCTCTCAGACCTGCAGCAGAGCCCGAGCTCAGAGCCTCACTCTCCCAGAACTGCAGCAAAGCTCTAGCTCAGAGCCTCACTTTCCCAGACCTGCAACAGAGACCCAGCTCAGAGCCTCACTCTTCCAGACCTGCATCAGAGCCTCAGCTCAGAGCCTCACTCTCCCAGACCTGCAGCACAGCCCCAGCTCAGAGCCTCACTCTCCCAGACCTGCAGCAGAGCCCCAGCTCAGAGCATCACACTCCCAGACCTGCAGCAGAGCCCCAGCTCAGAGCATCACACTCCCAGACCTGCAGCAGAGCCCCAGCTCAGAGCATCACACTCCCAGACCTGCAGCAGAGCCCCAGCTCAGAGCATCACACTCCCAGACCTGCAGCAGAGCCCCAGCTCAGAGCATCACACTCCCAGACCTGCAGCAGAGCCCCAGCTCAGAGCATCACACTCCCAGACCTGCAGCAGAGCCCCAGCTCAGAGCATCACACTCCCAGACCTGCAGCAGAGCCCCAGCTCAGAGCCTCACTT
>NC_057712.1:79239287-79241063 GCF_004010195.1 Chiloscyllium plagiosum
CTCAGGGACTCACTCTCCCAGACCTGCAGCAGAATGCCCCAGCACAGCACAGAACATCACTTTTCCAGACCTGCAGCAGACACCCAGTTCAGAACTTCACATTCCCAGACCTGCATCAGAGCCTCAGCCTCCCAGGGCTTCTGCAGAGCCCCAGCTCAGGGACACACTCTCCCAGCCCTGCAGCAGAGCCCCAACTCAGGGACTCACTCTCCCAGACCTGCAGCAGAATGCCCCAGCACAGCACAGAACATCACTTTTCCAGACCTGCAGCAGACACCCAGTTCAGAACTTCACATTCCCAGACCTGCATCAGAGCCTCAGCCTCCCAGGGCTTCTGCAGAGCCCCAGCTCAGGGACACACTCTCCCAGCCCTGCAGCAGAGCCCCAACTCAGGGACTCACTCTCCCAGACCTGCAGCAGAATGCCCCAGCACAGCACAGAACATCACTTTTCCAGACCTGCAGCAGACACCCAGTTCAGAACTTCACATTCCCAGACCTGCATCAGAGCCTCAGCCTCCCAGGGCTTCTGCAGAGCCCCAGCTCAGGGACACACTCTCCCAGCCCTGCAGCAGAGCCCCAACTCAGGGACTCACTCTCCCAGACCTGCTGCAGACCACAGCTCAGAGCCTCCCTCTCCCAGACCTGCAGCAAAGCTCCAGCTCAGAGCCTCACTGTCCCAGACCTGCCGCAGAGACCCAGTTCAGAGACACTCTCTCAGACCTGCAGCAGAGACCCAGCTCAGAGCCTCAGTCTCCCAGATCTGCAGCATACCCCCAACTCAGAGCATCACTCTCCCAGACCTGCAGCAGAGCCCCAGCTTCGAGACTCACACTCCCAGACCTGCAACAGAGCCTCAGCTCAGAGCCTCAGTCTCCCAGGCCTGCAGCAGAGCCCCACCTCAGGGACTCACTCTCCCAGACCTGCAGCACAGCCCCAGCTCAGAGCCTCACTCTCCCAGACCTGCAGCAGACCCCCAGCTCAGAGCCTCACTCTCCCAGACCTGCAACAGAGCCTCAGCTCAGAGCCTCAGTCTCCCAGGCCTGCAGCAGAGCCCCACCTCAGGGACTCACTCTCCCAGACCTGCAGCAGATCCCCAGCTCAGCGACTCATCTCCCAGACCTGCAACAGAGACCCAGCTCAGAGCTTCACTCTCCCAGACCTGCAGCAGAGCCCCACCTTAGGGACTCACTCTTCCAGACCAGCAGCAAAGCTCCAGCTCAGAGTCTCACTCTCCCAGACCTGCAGCAGATCACTCTCCCAGACCTGCAGCCAAGCCCCAGCTCAGACCCTCACTCCCCCAGACCTGCAGGAGAGACCCAACTCAGAGCCTCAGTCTCCCAGACCTGCAGCAGAGACCCAGCTCAGAGCCTCACTCTCCCAGACCTGCAGCAGAGATCAAGCACAGAACCGAATTCTCCCAGACCTGCAGCAGGGACGCAACTCAGTGTCTCAGTCTCCCAGTCCTGCAGCAAAGTCCCAGCTCAGACCCTCAGTCTCCCAGACCTGCAGCAGAATGCCCCAGCACAGCACAGAGCATCACTTTCCCAGACCTGCAGCAGACCCCCAGTTCAGAACCTCACGTTCTGAAGGGTAGGTCTTGCCTTACAAGTCTTATTGAATTCTTTGAGGAGGTGACCAAGCATGTGGATGAGGGTAGAGCAGTGGATGTAGTATACATGGATTTTAGTAAGGCATTTGATAAGGTTCCCCATGGTCGGCTTATGCGGAATGTCAGGAGGCATGGGATAGAGAGAAATTTGGCCAATTGGATAGA
>NC_057712.1:79241626-79267069 GCF_004010195.1 Chiloscyllium plagiosum
TTTTCCCCGGGTGCAACAGAGTTTTACAAGGGGACATAAATTTAAGGTGAAGGGTGGAAGGTATAGGGGAGATGTCAGGGGTGGGTTCTTTACCCAGAGAGTGGTGGGGGCATGGAATGCGCTGTCTGTGGGAGTGGTAGAGTCAGAATTTTTGGTGACCTTTAAGCGGCAATTGGATAGGTACATGGATGGGTGCTTAAGCTAGGACAAATGTTCGGCACAACATCGTGGGCCGAAGGGCCTGTTCTGTGCTGTATTGTTCTATGTTCTATGTTCTATGTTCCCAGACCTGCAGCAGATCCCCAGCTCAGAGCCTCACTCTCCCAGACCTGCAGCAGAGCCCCAGCTCAGGGACTCACTCTCCCAGACCTGCAGCAGATCCCCAGCTCAGAGCCTCACTCTCCTAGAGGTGCAGCAGAGCCCCAGCTCAGGGAGTCACTCTCCCAGACCTGCATCAGATCCTCAGCTCAGAGCCTTTGTCTCCCAGACCTGCAGCAGAGCCCCAGCTCAGAGACTCATTCTCCCAGACCTGCAGCAGACGCCCAGCTCAGAGCCTCACTCTCCCTGACCTGCAGCAGATCCCCAGCTCAGAGACTCACTTACCCAGAACTGCAGCAGATTGTCCCAGCTCAGGGATTCATCTCCCAGACCTGCAGCAGAGACCCAGCTCAGAGACTCACTCTCCCAGACTGCAACAGAGAGCCAGCTCAGAGCCTCAGTCTCCCAGACCTGCAGCAGACCCCAAGCTCAGAGCCTCACTCGCCCACACCTACAGCAGAGACCCAGCTCAGAGCCTGACTCTCCCAGACCTGCAGCAGAGATCAAGCTCAGAGTCTTACTCTCCCAGACCTGCAGCAGGGACGCAACTCATTGTCTCAGTCTCCCATACCGTCAGCAAAGACCCAGCTCAGACCCTCAGTCTCCCAGACTTGCAGCAGAATGCCCCAGCACAGCATAGAGCATCACTTTCCCAGAACTGCAGCAGAGACCCAGCTCAGAGCCTCACCCTCCCAGACCTGCATCAGAGAACCAGCTCAGAGCCTCAGTCTCCCAGACCTGCAGCAGAGTCCCAGCTCAGAGCCTCACTCTCCCAGACCTGCAGCCAGGCCCCAGCTCAGACCCTCACTCCCCCAGACCTGCAGCAGAGTCCCAGCTTAGAGCCTCACTCTCCCAGACCTGCAGCCAAGCCCCAGCTCAGACCCTCACTCCCCCAGACCTGCAGGAGAGACCCAGCTCAGAGACTCTCTCTCCCAGACCTGCAGCAGACTCCAAGCTCAGAGCTTCTCTCTCCCAGACCTGCAGCAGACCCCCAGCTCAGGGCCCGACTCTCCCAGACCTGCAGCAGAACCCTCAGCTCAGAGCCTCACTCTCCCAGAACTGCAGCAGAGACCCACCTCAGACCCTCACTCTCCCAGACCTGCAGCAGAGAACCAACTCAGAGCCACAGTCTCCCAGACCCGCAGCAGAGCCCCAGCTCAGAGCCTCACTCTCTCAGACTTGCAACAGAGATCAAGCTCAGAGCCTTACTCTCCCAGACCTGCAGCATATTGTCCCAGCTCAGTGTCTCAGTCTCCCAGACCTGCAGCAAAGTCCCAGCTCAAAGCCTCACTCTCCCTGACCTGCAGCAGAACCCCAGCTCTGAGCCCCAGTCTCCCTGACCTGCAGCAGACCCTCCAGCTCAGAGCTTCACTCTCCCAGACCTGCAACAGAGACCCACCTCAGACCCTCACTCTCCCAGACCTGCAGCAGGGACCCAGCTCAGTGCCTCAGTCTCCCAGAACTGCAGCAAAGACCCAGCTCAGAGCCCCACTCTCCCAGACCTGCAGCAGAATGCCCCAGCACAGCACAGAGCATCACCTTCCCAGAACTGAAGCAGACCCCCAGTTCAGAGCCTCACGTTCCCAGACCTGCAGCAGAGACGCAGCTCAGAGCCTCACACTCCCAGACCTGCAGCAGAACCCCAGCTCGAGACTCACTTACCCAGACCTGCAACAGAGACCCAGCTCAGAGACTCACCCTCCCAGACCTGCAGCAGAGCCCCAGCTCAGAGCCTCACTCTCCCAGACCTGCAGCAGATCCCCAGCTCAGAGACTCACTTATCTAGACCTGCAGCAGATTGTCCCAGCTTAGGGACTCACTCTCCCAGACCTGCAGCAGAGACCCAGCTCAGGGACTCACTCTCCCAGACCTGCATCAGATCTTCAGCTCAGAGTGTTAGTCTCCCAGACCTGCAGCAGAGACCCAGCTCAGAGACTTAGTCACCCAGGCCTACAGCAGATCCCCAGCTCAGAGCCTCACTCTCCCAGATCTGCAGCAGAGACCCAGCTCAGAGCCTCAATCTCCCAGACCTGCAGCAGAGACCCAGCTCAGAGCCTCAATCTCCCAGACCTGCAGCAGAAACCCAGCTCAGAGCCTCACTCTCCCAGACCTGCAACAGAGACCCAGCGCAGAGCCTCACCCTCCCAGACCTGCAGCAGAGACCCACCTCAGACCCCCACTCTCCCAGACCTGCATCAGAGCCCCAACTCAGAGCCTAAATCTCCCAGACCATTCAGCAGAGACCCTGCTCAGAGCCTCACTCTCCCAGACCAGCAGCAGAGACCCAGCTCAGAGCCTCACTCTCCCAGACCAGCAGCAGAGACGCATCACAGACCCTCACTCTCCCAGACCTGCAGCAGAGAGCCGACTCAGAGCCTCACTCTCCAAGACCTGCAGCAGAGACCCATTTCAGACTCTCACTCTCCCAGAACTGCAGCAAAGACCCAGCTCAACCTGCAGCAGAGACCCGGCTCAGTGCCTCACTCTCCCAGACCTGCAGCAGAGACCCGGCTCAGTGCCTCACTCTCCCAGACCTGCAGCAGAGACCCGGCTCAGTGCCTCACTCTCCCAGACCTGCAGCAGAGACCCGGCTCAGTGCCTCACTCTCCCAGACCTGCAGCAGAGACCCAGCTCAGAGCCTCACACTCCCAGACCTGCAGCAGAGACGCGGCTCAGTGCCTCACTCTCCCAAACCTGCAGCAGAGACCCAGCTCAGAGCCTCACACTCCCAGACCTGCAACAGAGACACGGCTCAGTGCCTCACTCTCCCAAACCTGCAGCAGAGACCCAGCTCAGCGCCTCACTCTCCCAGACCTGCAGCAGAGACCCGGCTCAGTGCCTCACTCTCCCAGACCTGCAGCAGATTGTCCCAGCTTAGGGACTCACTCTCCCAGACCTGCATCAGATCCTCAGCTCAGAGCGTTAGTCTCCCAGACCTGCAGCAGAGACCCATCTCAGAGACTTAGTCACCCAGGCCTACAGCGGATCCCCAGCTCAGAGCCTCACTCTCCCAGACCTGCAGCAGAGACCCAGCTCAGAGCCTCACTCTCCCAGACCTGCAGCAGAGACCCAGCTCAGAGCCTCAATCTCCCAGACCTGCAGCAGAGACCCAGCTCAGAACCTCAATCTCCCAGACCTGCAGCAGAAACCCAGCTCAGAGCCTCACTCTCCCAGACCTGCAGCAGAGACCCACCTCAGACCCCCACTCTCCCAGACCTGCAGCAGAGCCCCAACTCAGAGCCTAAATCTCCCAGACCATTCAGCAGAGACCCTGCTCAGAGCCTCACTCTCCCAGACCAGCAGCAGAGACCCAGCTCAGAGCCTCACTCTCCCAGACCTGCAGCAGAGACCCATCTCAGACCCTCACTCTCCCAGACCTGCAGCAGAGAGCCGACTCAGAGGCTCACTCTCCAAGACCTGCAGCAGAGACCCATCTCAGACTCTCACTCTCCCAGAACTGCAGCAAAGACCCAGCTCAGGGCCTGACTCTCCCAGATCTGCAGCAGACCCCCCAGCTCAGAACCTCACTCTCCAGGATCTGCAGCAGATACCGAGCTCAGAACCCTAATCTCACAGACCAGCAGCAGAGACCCTACTCAGAGCCTCACTCTCCCAGACCTACAGCAGAGACCCATCTCAGACCCTCACTCTCCCAGACCTGCAGCAGAGACCCAGCTCAGAGCCCCACTCTCCCAGACCTGCAGCAGATCCCCAGCTCAGAGACTCACTTATCCAGACCTGCAGCAGAGCCCCACCTCAGGGACTCACTCTCCCAGACCTGCAGCAGACCCCCAGCTCAGGGCCTCACTCTCCCAGACCTGCAGCAGACCCCCAGCTCAGGGCCTCACTCTCCCAGACCTGCAGCAGACCCCCAGCTAAGAGCCTCACTCTCCCAGACCTGCAGCAGATCCCCAGCTCAGAGACTCACTTACCCAGACCTGCAGAAGATTGTCCCAGCTCAGAGCCTCACTCTCCCAGACCTGCAACAGAGACCCAGCTCAGAGCCACACTCTCCCAGAACTGCAGCAGACCCCCAGCTCAAAGCCTCACTCTCCCTGACCTGCAGCAGACCCTACAGCTCTGAGCCCCACTCTCCCAAACCTGCAGCAGAGACTCAGCTCAGAGCCTCACTCTCCCAGACCTGTAGCGGACCTCAGCTTTTTTACATTCTCAGAAGAATTCATATGCTCATGCACTTTTTTCTCCGTCACATCAGACATGGAAGAACGCAAGTTAAACAAACATTCACCTGCTTCCCTCAATACATGGATTTCCTCAAATCTTCTAGATCCTTCTCCTGGCCTCTGGATCCACCCAGACACCATTAGCCATGTGGCCGCTCCTTCGATGACCGCCGGGGCGGTCGATGACATCACTTCCATCCCTGAAGCCACCGCACAGACCGCAGCCACTGCCGACCACACCATTCCCGCCATCGCTGTCCACCCAACCACCTCCACGACTGCCGTGGAGGCTCCCGCTGCAGAATCACTGCTGCTGCTAGTTTCCTCGTCCCCAGCAGACACAATACCTATCTTGTACGTCACATCCATCCCCGAAGTTCCCACCGCAGCCACTTCCACCTTGAAGGACATCACTCTCCTTGACACTGAAGCCTTGATCTCTGATGTCACTTCCACCACCAATGATGTCATCCGCCAAGAACCAAATTGAAACCTTGGCTACGTCGCTCGTGATGTCATTTCTGCCCCTGTGGACACAGCTGTAAGCCCCAATTGTGCCCCCTTTGTGAGCGTCACTTCCGTTGGTGATGTCACTCCTGACCCTGTAGTCACACCCACAAGCAACTGTCTCTGCCCCCCCGCCAGCTCCACACCCCCCCATCCCCCACCTCCAGGTCCTAGCTCCCATCCCTGCCGTGTGTTCACCATTACCCCAAACCTCCCGCTCACAGAGGACAAACGATCAGACCTCAGCAAAGGCCTCGCCTTCATCCCTCTACGTTCCCAGATTAATGAGATCGACACACGCTGCAACCTTGAACGTTTCTTCCGCCGCCTCCACCTCCGTGCCCACTTTCTCAACCAAGACACCCGCCTACCCACCGAGGACCCCTTCGCCCACCTGCAACACACTCAATCCACCTGGACACCCCGTGCTGGCCTGTTACCTGCCCTTGACCTCTTCATTTCAATCTGTCACCGTGACATCGACTGCCTCAACCTGCCCAACCGTCTCATAAATTCCAACCTTCCGCCTCCCAACGTGCAGCCCTCCACTCTCTCCGTTCCAACCACAACCTCATCATGATACACGCAGACACAGGGAGCGCAGTAGTAGTGTGGCACACCGACCTCTACACTGCTGAAGCCAGGTGCCAACTCGCAGGCACCTCCTACTACTGCCCCCTTGATCACAACCCCACCTCCCATCATCCAGCCATCATCTTCCAGATTAACCACAATCTCATCGCCCCTGCGGATTGCTCACCCACAGCCTCCAATCTCATTGTCCGTGAACCCAGCAATGCCCGATTCTACCTCCTACTGAAGATTCACAAACCTGACTGCCCCAGTTGACTCATTGTCTCAGCCTGCGCCTGTCCCACTGAACTCATCGCTGCCTACCTTAACACCGTCCTGTCCCCCTTAGTCCAGTACTCCCCACCTACGTTCGTGACACCACCTACGCACTTCCCTTCCTCCAAGATTTTCATTACCCTGGCCCCCAATGCCTCATCTTTACCGTGGACACCAAATCCCTGCACACATCAATCCGCCACTCCAAATGTCGCCAAACCCTCCGTTTCTTCCTCTCAGTACCAGTACCCTTCCACTGACACCTTCATCCGCCTGGCTGAACTGGTCCTTACCCTCAACAACTTCTCTTTCCAATCCTCCCACTTCATCCAAACCAAAGGGGTAGCCGTGGGCACCCGTACTGGACCCAGCTATGCCAACCTGTTTGTCGGGTGCGTGGAACAGTCCACCTTCCGCACTTACACCAGCACCACACCCCACCGCTACATCGATGACTGTATTGGCCCACCTCATGCTCCCACAAGGAGGTTGAACAGTTCATCAACTTTACCAACGCCTTCCACCTCAACCTCAAATTCACCTGGACCATCTCGGACACCTCCCTTCACTTCCTGGACCTCTCCATCACTGCCTCCAGCGACCAACGAACCACAGACATCCCACAGCTACCTAGACTGCACCTCCTCCCACCCTAAATTCCATAACAACGCCATCCCTTATTCCCAATTCCTCTGCCTCCACCGCATCTGTTCCCGGAATGACCAATTCCACCTCAGAAAGTCCCAGATGACCTCTTTCTTCCATGATCACAATTTCCCTTCCCAAGTGGTTGGCGATGCCCTCCAACGTATCTCCTCCACTTCACGCACCACCGCCCTTGAACCCCATCCCTCCCAACGCAACAAGAACAGAATCCCCCGGTCCTCACCTTCTACCCCACCAACCTCCGCATACATCGCGTCATCCTCTGCCACTTCCGCAACCTCCAAAGGACCCCACCACCAAATACATATTCCCCTCCCTTCACCTATTCTGGAGAGACCATTCCTTCCGCGACTCCCTCATCAGATCCACGTTCCCGACTAGCCCACCTTCCCGACTGTCACTTTTCCCTGCCATAGCAGGAAGTGCAAAACCTGCGCCCACGCCACTCCTCTCACCTCTGTCCAAGGCCCCAAGGGATTCTTCCACATGCATCAGAAATTTACCTGTACCTCCACCAAAGGCATCTACTGCATCCGTTGCAACTGATGTGACCGCCTCTACATTGGGGAGACAGAATGCCTTCTTGTGGATCATTTCAGAGAACAGCTCTGGGACACACGCACCCACCAACCCCTCAGCCCCGTGGCTGAACACTTCAACTCCCTCTCCCACTCCATCAAGGATGTGCAGGTCCTGGGCCTCCTCCACTGCCAAACGATTACCACCCGACGCCTGGAGGAAGAACGCCTCATATTCCACCTTGGGACCTTGCAACCACATGGGATAAATGTGGATTTCAATAGCTTCCACATTTCCCTTCCCTCCACATTATCCCCATCCCAAGTCTCCAACTCGGCACCGCCCTCTGGACCAGTCCATCACTCCCTTTTCTGACCTATCACCTTCTCCCTCACCTTCATCCTCCTATCGCTTTCTGAGCTACCTTCCTCCCCCAATCCCAACCCCTCCCATTTATCTTTCAGCCTCGGCCCACAAGCCTCATTTCTGGCTAAAGATTTCAATGGATAATTCACAAGCTCCCTTAAAGCCTGCAAAATAATCCATTAAAGTTAGAGAACTTGGAGGATTCCAATGTTGTTAACTCAATAGTTAGCCAGGGAAAGTTAGAGGGTTACAAACCTATCCGAACTCCTGAGTAACTGTTAAACTGAATTCAACCCACCTATATCTCCCACCGATCTCTTTAAACCCCTGGATCTCTGTCTGCCTGATCCCCTTCACTAGTAGCTAACATTTCCCCCCCACTAGTCTGTCTCCCTTGGACCTACCAAGGCCTCTATTCTCCCCGAATCAAAGTTACACCGCCCACCACATTACCTTCCAAACTGCCGGCCTGACGTTTTCCACTCCAACAAGCCCTATCCCAATGACAACTGTCTTCATTGGATCTGACATTGCCTCTGTCCACCAGCTGATACAATCCCTCTTTCCTCAGATGACTCCATCACCTTCCTGCCGCTAAACCTGACCCCTAAGTGAATACATTTTAATTTGATCAAGGATGGAACTAGGTTCTCCAACCCTGATTGCAAGTTTTGGGCTATTGATATACATTGTAAAAAGTTGAGGGCCCAGCACAAATCCTCATGAGGCCTCACTCATCGCATGCTCCTAATGAGAAATAGACTCATTTATGCATCTACTCTATTTCCTGCCAACCTTCCATCCATGCTAAACTCCCCACAATAACTTCTTATGCAACACGTCATCAAATGCTTTCTAGAAATCTAGAACAATCTCTCCTTTATCCACTTCATGAAAAACTCCAATAAATTGGTTAAACACAATGTCCTTTTCACAAAATTATGCTACTTCCTCCCAAGTACTGAGTGCCCAACTATATCCTCCTGAATGATCGTTTAAAACAACTTTCCCACAGGCATACTTGCGCTAAAGGGACTGTAGTGGTTCAAGAAGGCTACTTCCCACCAGTTTCTCAGGGACAAATAAGGAGGAGCACAGTCACATCTCCATTCCCTGAAAGAATAAATAAATATTAACCCCATTCCTCCAACAGCCAATATCTGATGCTGAATAAGACTGTTTGCAACCTTGCTAGTGTATTTGACGCTGAGGTGCACTTTTGACCACATGTTCATGCCATTACCAAGAATGCCAATTTCTACCTCTGCCTCAGAGAATCTGCCAGTCATGAGTCACGCCCATCCTTCTTTACCTCTGGACTTAAACACACCAGAACATTCATTGTCAGATTTTCATCTTGCACTCTTCATAAAGTAAAGGTCATCATTTTCTTCTAAAAGTCTAGTTCCTATGTCCTAGCTCACATAAAATTCCCTTCATCCATCACCACTCTGTTCAATGACCTACATTAGCTCCCAATTAAACAATGTCTGGACTTCACAATCCTCATCATTCCTTTATAGATATCTAATCTCTTCCAAACCCTGAACCCTTTCAGTGTTGGAATTGCTATGCTCTGTTGACGGGATGCATTGGTTTGCAAAGTAGAATATGTCCATAGTATGGGTTCCTTCACCAGCTGATGTGACCATGAGGGGTCTCTTTCTCAATCTCTTCTTTTGCCTGAGGCAATGTTAAACCACCACTTGTCCTCTTTAATGAATGCAGCAGTCCTTTGGTCCAGTAAGACATCTTTAACTTATTTTAAAGCTGGCCTCTTGTGCACATCAAATCTTGAAAGATCTATATCAGTAGCTGTCCTTTCAGCTGCTAAGGCTCTAACTTCTCGATTTCCTCCTAAACTTCTCACTCTCCCTCTCTTTCCTCCTTCAATATGCTGTTTAAAGCCAACTTTTTGATGAAGCTTTTTGTCATCTGTACAAATAACTTGTTATGTGGCTTAGTTTCAAATTTTTGTTTCATAACACTTCTTTTATGCACTTTATGAATACAAGCTGTTGTTGACTTTAAATCTTGAAATTTTTGAGATGGACTATTTGCAGTTTAAAAGGGTGAACAGGAGAAAAGAACTGGGACTCTCAACTCAATTTATAATGTTTACCCCAGCCATTATTAATTACACCCTACCATATCTCAGTTTATGACTGATTTGCTCAAAGATCACCACTTGGAAAAGTTGACTCATACAAAATACATCATGTGCATAGTATTTAACATGCATTATTTTAAAATCTCTGTCAGTATTTATTTAAAATGAATAACAATATATTGCAATTCATTAAAGGGAGAGTAAAATAATTGTGACCCCAGTGGGATAAAATTATGATGTTTACATAAAGATTCTCTAAATCAATACAAAAGAGCACTTCATAAACACTACGTGAAAACTTCCATTGTCAAATTTATGCGGCTGTTTAATTCAGCCGTCAAGTTTATATCCCTGCTGTATAATTGTAAATCATAATATAGTGCTTGCAGGGCATTGATCAGAAAAAGATAAATGCAGGAGCACTTTGTGTTGCAATTTTTATTTGCTACACTAGCTGGATGCCAAATTCTGCATCTCAAATGTTAAGCTCTTAATGTTTAAAAAAAGTGAGCAGGAGAATGAATTGAAGTCGAAAGCTCTTTCAGGGGGTTGGCAGAGGCTCAATGGGTCAAAAAGCCTTGATGGGTGCTGCAAATTTTAAAGGTTTAATTTTACCAGACCTCTTGACGATGAGCTAGGACATGGGAGAGCTGGCAAAATAGCATGATGGCATCAGTGAGTGTGCCAGCTGACTTCCTGCTAACATGCCATTATTCCAGTATTAGTGCTACATTGGAAGACCACAGCAAACCTTGGCAATCTCCCTGTGGGACATTCAAAGAGCCTTGTTTTTTGGCCACTCCATGATCAAGGGATGGGCCCTCTTGTGGAATTGTGAAAGCCTGCCTCAGCAACACATGCTGAACACTTGAGCTTTTGAGTGTTAGAAATAGGATTGTATTAGAACCACTTTGTTAACCATAACTCACCCCAAATGCATGTTCAGAGAAGTGATCAGAAATAACTCCATCCCCAAACACAGACTTACCCATGACCATATCTTTGCCAATCCTTTAACCTTCTTCCCCTCCTCTAAAGTTCAGAATATGCTTCTGAACTAGAATTCAGGTCTGCATCTCTTTTTAACTCAAGTTCTCTTTTCACTTGATTTATGTGTGAATGTTAATGCCTGTTTACGAGGCATGTGTGAATGCTCCTTCCCAAACGTTGGCTCTTCCTTCTTTTCCAAACTGTGTTGTATTTAGCTTACAATATTAATCTGAATTGAAAAATGAATGTGTACAGTAAAACTAATCTACTAGATTGTAAAACCAGAAGGTCATTATGGCTCTGGTGAAATTTGGCATCATGGAAATAACGTGACAGTCTCCAGCTCCTAATATAAAACCACCAGCGATATAATTGGCATTTTGATTTTCTGACCAATGTCAAGGACTCAAAAATCTAAAATTATTCCAATTGCTTAATCATCTTGCTGAGGTTGGATAAAAGGGGAAGGCTACTGCTGTCTGTAAAAATAAAGTCCCCATAGTTCTGTACTTTCATTCAAGAGAGATGACCATTGCTAATGATGATTTTGTCACAGCCAAAAGGAAGCAAGCAAAGTTTTCTCAACAGGTTGCTAGATTAGCCTGAGGCTTCCACAATGATATGGAAGTTCATAATAAATATATTAATTTTTTTCAGCTTTAGAGTTACAGATCATCAAGGAGCAGCTGACCATTTGTAATGATGGGGGAGTTAACACAATGTTATGGCCTCGTTTGGAGGAGTCAATTGATTCCTATCCTTGTTCTATTTCTCCAACAGTTGCAGCAAAGTTTGAATTTTAAAAGGGAAGTGATATTGCCAAGTATTTATAAATCAGAGCATACACAGCGCAGTAACACAAGAAGTCTGCTATGTTCCTTTAGTAAGAGCTTATTGAAAACAAAACTTGAGGCAAAGATGTACAGATATTACCAAAAAGTTTGTACTATGTAAATATATACAACTAATCTTCTTCAAATATAACATAGAGATAAGCTCCAAGTCTGGGGAGAAAATGTAAACATCTACATAGTGTTATCTTAAAAGTACATTGGCCAATAATGTTTCAATTCAGGGAAAATCAAATTATGATAATTTGTCCAAATGTTCATCTGTAGCCAAAATCACTTTGCTCATAAGCTGTTAGCACTCTAATTTTGTTTTGAATCAGATATGACTGATTGAATTCTTATTATCTGGAGAGAGTGGTGGTGGATTCTGAATATTTCTTTAGGATCTCTTGATTTGTAGCAATGAAAAGGTCTTCTGTAGGAATCCTCGAGTTGTGGACATTAGGTATTCCAATGGGTTTATAACTTGCAAACTTTAATAAGATGGCTTCAGAGAAAACATAGAGAACATGGCATAGGCCTCTCTTTAACTGTCTGTGTTCAAGTCTAATTGTTTTACTTCTTTCCCTCCTGAAAATATTGCAGACTTAGTGACTCCAGTTGAACAGCTTGTTTTCTTTTGAAATGCATTTTTTCCAAAATGTCCAAGATGTAAATCTGTGTGGAGTCAATGGTATTCTGAATTCAGTTTTCAAATACCACATAATAACAACATGGCAGAGATATGCTACCTACTGAGTGTCCCCTTCACATGATTTTGCAATTTTAAAATGCTTTATGATTCCCGAGATGGGAGATTAAAAAAAGTTTTGCTTTTGTTATATTGTGAATTATCATGTAAGTGATCTATCTTTAAGGGTCATGCACTGTATGATGGCATGTAATCAAATAGGAGCTAACATAACTATCACAGTGTGATGGTGGTACATCATCAGAATATCATGCCAAATCACATCAGTGTTATATTACTGTTCTCATGACTCATATTTTGAGTTGTTTGGAATTCTCTTCTAAAATAAAAGAGATGTTAAAATTGATTGCTTAATTTAATTGTATTGGCATTTCTTTACAAGTTCTAAGTGCAAAAATAGTTACAGATTTACAACAATTTTAAAAATTTATTTGAAAGCTGTCAAGACTATGTGTGAGGTGAAAGCAAGGACTGCAGATCAGAGTCAAGTTTAGAGTGCTGCTGGAAAAGCACAGCAGGCCATGAAGCATCCGAGGAGCAGGAAAATTGATGTTTTGGGCAAGAGCCCTTCATCAGGAAACCTGATTCCTGATTTATGGGCGGCACGGTGGCATAGTGGTTAGCACTGCTGTTGCACAGCGCTAGAGACCTAGGTTCAATTCCTGCCTCAGGCAACTGGCTGTGTGGAGTTTACACATTCTCCCCATGTCTGAGTGGGTTTCTTCCAGGTGCTCCGGTTTCCTCCCACAGTCCAAAAATGTGCAGGTTAGGTGAACTGGCCATGCTAAATTGCCTGTAGTGTTAGGTGAAGGGGTAAATGTAGGTGAATGGGTCTGGGTGGGTTGCTCTTCAGAAGGTCGTTGTGGACTTGTTGGGCCAATTCGTCCATGTCGACCAGATATCCCAACCCAATCTAGTCCCACCTGCCAGCACCCGGCCCATATCCCTCCAAACCCTTCCTATTCATAAAACCATCCAGATGTTTTTTAAATGTTGCAATTGTACCAGCCTCCACTGCTTCCTCTGGCAGCTCATTCCATACACGTACCACCCTCTGAGTGAAAAAGTTGCCCCTTAGGTTTCTTTTATTGATTTCCTCTCTCACCCTAAACCTATGTCCTCTAGATCTGGACTCCCTCACTCTAGGGAACAGACTTTGTCTATTTAGCCTATCCATGCCCCTCATGATTTTATAAACCTCTATATGGTCACCCCTCAGCCTCTGATGCTCCAGGGAAAACAGCCCCAGCCTATTCAGCCTCTCCCTATAGCTCAGATCCTCCAACCCTGGCAACATCCCTGTAAATCTTTTCTGAATCCTTTTAAATGTCGCAACATCTTTCCGATAGGGACGAGACCAGAATTGCACACAATATTCCAAAAGGGGCTTAACCAATGATCTGTACAGCCGCACCATGACCTCCCAACTCCTGTACTCAATACTCTGACCAATAAAAGAAAGCATACCAAACGCCTTCTTCACTATCCTATCTACCTGTGACTCCACTTTCAAGGAGCTTTGAACCTGCACTCCCATGTCTCTTTGTTCAGCAACACTCCCTCGGACCTTACCATTAAGCGTATAAGTCCTGCTAAGATTTGCTTTCCCAAAATGCAGCATCTCACATTTATCTAAATTAAACTCCATCTGCTACTCCTCAGCCCATTGGCCCATCTGACGAAGATCCCGTTATAATTCGAGGTTACCCTCTTCGCTGTCCACTACACCTTCAATTTTGGTGTCATCTGCAAACTTACTAACTGTACGTCTTATGCTCACATTCAAATCATTTATATAAATGATGAAAAGTAGTTGACCCCTGCACTCCTTGTGGCACTCCACTGGTCACAGGCCTCCAGTCTGAAAAACAACCCTCCACCACCACCGTCTGTCTTCTACCTTTCACCCAGTTCTGTATCCAAATGGCTAGTTCTCCCTGTATTCCATGAGATCTAACCTTGCTAACAAGTCTCTAATTGGGAACCTTGTCAAACGCCTTACTGAAGTCCATATAGATCATGTCTACCGCTCTGCCCTCATCAATCCTCTTTGTTACTTCTTCAAAAAACTTAATCAAGTTTGTGAGACATGATTTCCTGCAGATAAAGCCATGTTGACTATCCCTAATCAGTCCTTGCCTTTCCAAATACACGTACATCCTGTCCCTCAGGATTCCCTCCAACAACTTGCCCACCACCGATGTCAGGCTCATTGGTCTATAGTTCCCTGGCTTTTCCTTACCACCTTTCTTAAAAGCATCCAGCATTCCCTATACCTACCAGCCTTTCGTTTCATCCTAACAGGAATATATTGTCTCTGCGCTCTCGTTATCTCATTTCTGAAGGCTACCCATTTTCCAGCTGTCCCTTTACCTGTGAACATTTGCCACCAATCAGCTTTTGAAAGTTCTTGCAATACCATCAAAATTGGCCTTTTGCCAACTTAGATCTCCATCAGTATCTGATTTATTTCAGTAAATGTGAAAGATTAAAAGAAAGACTTGGATCTGTCGAGAGATTTTCATGACCACTGGACATCTCAAAGCACCTTAAAGCCAGTGAAGTACTTTTTTGAATGTTGATGTGGAGGAGCTGGTGTTGGACTGGGGTGGACAAAGTTAAAAATCACATAACACCAGGTTGTAGTCCAACGTGTCAGCCAATTCTTTGCAGAATGTGCTCCCACATCCAGTCATTTGATAAGAACCAGTTATTCCAGTCTTGTGACATTAATTCAAGAATAAATATTAGTCAGATACTAGGAATACCTTCTGCTCATATTAGTGCTGTTAATCTATTTTAGAGTTCCGTTTAATGTCTCACCGCACAGAGAGCACTGCTCTGCCATTTGCATGGGAGTATTAATTTTTAATTTCATGCTCTAGCCCTGGATTAAAATCTGAACTCAGAGATTTGAGTGCTGCCATTAAGACATCCACAAATGCAAATGACCATTCAAATTGAGATCACTCACAGTCAGATTGTGTCACACATAGTCTAGATTAGAGTGGTACTGGAAAAGCACAGCAGATCAGGCAGCATCCAAGAAGCAGGAAAATCAGAAACAAAAACAGAAATTTTTGGAAAAGCTCAGTAGTTCTGGCAGCATCTTTGGGGAGAAATCACAATTAACGCATCAGGTCCAGTGTTTTTTCACAGAAGTTCATTCTGATGATCACTCCTACTCATGTCAGGTTTCTTGGGAAATCCAGAAAATAAAAGGAGGCAAAAAAGATTGTATCCATCGGATAATTACCCTTGCAGTAATACCTATGTGCAGACATGATGGATCTAAATCCAACAAGACTCCAAGTAAACAAAACACCCATGGTATATGTTACATATTCCCATCATTGATTATGTCCCAAAGCTAACTGGGCACAACTCACAGCCATCATTAGAACTCTTTCATTCATTTAGACATCACCATGAATGGTGACTCACATGATTAATGAATGCCTAACCTCTCAATCTCTGGACTTACCAAAGGGTCCACATTTGAGCCAATACTTTCTGTCGTACGTTTTCTTTAGTGATAGTTATTGCATTTATTTCCTCTTCCCCTTGATTATTTAGTACAGTTCCAATGCTATTAGTGTCTTGCTACATGACCTACCATGAAAACTGATGTCAATTTATTCTGTTCCTCAGCCATTTCTTGATTTCCTATTATTATTTCCCTAGCCTCAATCTCTAAGATCTATGTTCACTTTGGTATCTCATTTCTTTTTTTATGCATTTAAAGAGGCTCTTGCAGTCCATTTTTATGTCACTTGCTAGTTTACCCTCACAGTTAATACTTTACATTATTAGACTTTAGACTTCAGGAAAAAAATTCCAGTTCTGTGGATTACCACTAATTGTTGCCACATGTCTTTTTTTTCAATTTGATGCTGTCCTTAATGTTCTTGTGATTTGGAGATGCCGGTGTTGGACTGGGGTGTACAAAGTTAAAAATCACACAACACCAGGTTATAGTCCAACAGGTTTAATTGGCAGCACACTAGCTTTCGGAGCGACGCTCCTTCGTCAGGTGATAGTATGTTCTTGGTTAGCCATAGTTGGTTTACCTCCTTGTAGAACTCTTCTTATTCACTGGGATATATCCATGGCATGAGTAATAAATTGTTCCTCAACTTTTTTTTTCTCTATTAAACTTCTTTTCCAGATTACTCAAGCTAGCCCTGCCCTCTGCTTTGTAATTACTGTTATATAGTTTCAGCATAGTGTTTCTGACTAAAGTTTCTTACTCACAAGCTAAGTTCAGACATTTATGGTCACCATTTTCTAGGGGACTTTTTTACTCTGAGATCATTTATTAAATCTGCCACATTACATAATACCAGATTAAAAACAGTTGGATTCCTGGTTGGATCCACAATATAGTCTTCAAAAAGCTGTTCTATTATACTCTATGAATTTCTCCTTGTGGCTACCTCTGCCAAATTAATTTTCCCAAGATGAAAGTCACACATCCTTAATGGGCTGCCTTTCGCTAATGCTTTTTCATTATCTCTTGATGTATTCTGTGTCCTACAGTATAACTACAGTTAGAGGGCCTGTAGACTACACTGATCGGTAATTTCTTTCACTTGTTATTTCCATATGAATCCATATGGATTCTACATCTTCCAATTCAAAATCATTTCTTACTATCATATTCATTCCATTCCATTCTACTCTATTCCGCCACTTTTTCCTTCCTAACTGTCCTTTTGAATTGTCATATACCCCTGGATATTTGGTTCCCATCTTTGATCTCCTCCTAACTATACCTCTGTAATTCTTATGTGTGCATTAACGTTGTTAATTAATTTATTTACTTTTGTTCAGAATTTAAGCAAAGAGCTGCTAATTTTGCCATTCTTTTGCCCCTTTGTTTGTAGACTCTGTCCTTTCCTGTTCTGTTTTGGGATTAACGTTGTTAATTAATTTATTTACTTTTGTTCAGAATTTAAGCAAAGAGCTGCTAATTTTGCCATTCTTTTGCCCCTTTAACCCTTTGTTTGTAGACTCTGTCCTTTCCTGTTCTGTTTTGAGATTCAATATCTAAAGAGCTGCTTTTCAATGCTGTCATATCCTTTTTGCTTTGTAAGCCTACATTTTCCCTCTCCCACAATTCCCTTCTCTCCACTCGAATGAGTGTAAGCCCTCTCTGGGGCACTAGTTATTCAATTTGCCAACACACTGGCCCACCATGGTTCAAGTGAAGCCCGTCCACCAGGAACAATTTCCTTCTACCCTAGTACTGGTGCCAGTGCCCAACTACCCAAAATCCATTCCTCCCACACCAATCTCTCAGCCTGTATTTAACTATTTTATTTTCCTCACCCTATGGCATTCTGGTCAATTGTAACATCAGGATATTTTTTGGAATAACTTGGGCAGGAACCTGCAAGTGGTTGTGTTCTAATGCATTTCCTCCCTCTGTCCTAGGTAGCTACATAATATTTTGATACTGCCTTATGTTGCCGAGTCAAAACTCTGGGCCACCTTATCAATGTATGTGGGTTATCTTGTTGAGTTAAGGGTTAACAGCAAACTTGTTTCTTGCAGAAGCAAATACTTTCCAAAATAAACAAGATGCCTTTGAAGTATTGTATAAGGGCTACATAGATAGTCCTGAGATACTAAAAGTATTTTGAGTAAACAGTCACGAGATCAGCCATGAATGCACTTTCCATTCCTTTTCATATTTATTACATAGTACTCATTTTTGGTTCTAGGTCCCCAGAACTGAGCTAACAAACAACATGGAGTTATTTAAAAAAAAAATAAACTGGAGACTATTATACTGTTTATATGTGAGGCAATTTTCTTCCTTTTGATTCTACCAAGGAGCTTGCATTGTCAACTGCGCCAGAACTGTACCCTTTCCGAACAAAATAAAATAAATGTATACATTTGGGTGCAGAGTATTAGCATGTCTTGATTTATACTGTACAATGGCTTAGAACTTGAAATACTAACGTGGTATGGTGGATCAGTAATTCGCACTGCTGCCTAACAGCACCAGGGGGCCGGGTTCAATTCCATGTTGAGTGGAGTTTGCATGTTCTCCCTGTGTCTGTGTGAGTTTCCACTGGGTGCTCTGGTTTCCTCCCACATTCCAAGGGTTTGCAGCCTCGCTGGAATAGCTGCGGGGAATGCAGGGTTCCAGGCATAGGGTGGGATGCTCTTTGGAGGATTGGGGTGTGTATTTAAAAAACATAGTACAGCACAGTACATCCCTTTGACCCTCAATGTTGTGCTGGCCTCTTATCCTACTCTAAGATCGGACTAACCTACATACCCTTCATTGTACTATCTTCCACATGCCTATCCAAGAGTCGCTTAAATGTCTCGAATGTATCTGACTCTACTACCACTGCCAGCAATGCATTCCACACACCCTCTACTTCTGTAAAGAACTTGCCTCTGACATCTTACCGAAACTTTCCACCAATTACCTTAAAATTATGCCCCCTTGTGTTAGACATTTCCACCATAGAAAAAAGTCTCTGGCTATCCACTGTATCTATGCCTCTCTCAATATCTTGTACACCTCTATCAAGTCATCTCTCATCCTTCTTCACTCCAATGAGAAAAGCCCTAACTCCCTCAACCTTTCTTCATAAGACATGCCCTTGAAGTGGGAGTTGACACAGGGCATGCTGACATGGGACACACAGACACAAGATGGCTACTGAGCTATTGCATGGAAAAGTACAGTGAAGCATACACAGGTGCGAGCTGATGCCAACAGGAGACCAGCACAATAGACACAGAACATAGATAATTAGTTACGGCGGGTTGGGGACAGAATACATATCAGTAACATCTACTGCCCGCCGAAGTGTTTGAGTCCAGCCGCCACCTTCAATAGAAATGTTAACTACCTGAGACTACTTGTATACACATGTTCATACCTTAACTTTGCAATAATGGAAAACAATCGTTCTTCTCAGGAAGAACGATCACGACCAATTACTACAGCAATGGGCTTCTGCGTAGCTGCTGAAACTGACAATGACTGTAACATTTTCTGTAAACAAACCAGGCTCGATACCCTGGACCATTATACCATGAAATGTATAAAATATTGTGACATGTGCCCTGAGGGTGAGAGAAGGCTCACAGCTGGCAGCTGGGCTGCGAGAAATCTCTCTCTCCCCGGAGCTCCGGTTTCTTTGTACAATAAACTCTGTCGTTGAATCCTGATTCTGCCTCCGAGACTAGTGATTTTCCCCACAACACCCTCTAGTCTAGGTAGCATCCTGGTAAATCTCCTCTGCACCCTCTCTAATGCTTCCACATCTTTTCTATAATGAGGTGATCAGAACTGAACACAATATTCTGAGTGTGATCTAACCAGGGCTCCATAAATCTGCAGCATAACCTCACAGCTCTTAAACTCAATCCTCCTGCTAATGAAATCATACACCTTCTTAACAACTTGATTGGCAACTTTGAGATATCTACAGACATGGATCTCAAGATCCCTCTGTTCCTCCACACTGCCAAGAATCCTGCATTTAACCCTGTATTCATGAAAGACCTCCCCTACTTCCTCTGACTCTGGGCGCAGGTTCCCTCCGCTATCCCTGATCAGCCCTACCCTCACTCTGGTCATCCTCTTGTTCCTCACATAAGTGTAGAATGCCTTAGAGTTTTACTTAATGCTACCCACTAAAGCTTTTTTATGCCCCCTTGTAGTTCTCCTAAGTCTATTCTTTAGTTCCTTCCTGGCTACCTTGTAACCCTCTAAAGCCCTGTCTGATCCTTGCCTCCTTAACCTTAAATAAGCTTCCTTCTTCCTGTTGAGTAGATGTTCCACATCCCTTGCCAACCAAGGTTCTTTCAATCTACCATGCCTCAGTGGGACAAACCTATCCAGCACTATCAGTAAGTGCTTACTAAACAAGCTCCATATTTCTGTCGTTCTTTTCCCTGAGAATATCTGTTCCCAATTTAGGCTTCCCAGTTCCTTCCTAATAGCATTGTGATTCCCCCTCCCCCAATTAAGTACTTTCCCATACCTTCTGCTCCTATTCCTCTCCATGAGTAGCGTAAAGTCCAGGGATTTGTGATCACTATCATCGAAATGCTCTCCCACCAAGAGACCTGACACCTGGCTTGGTTCTAGTTGGCTTATCTACATATTGAGTCAAGAACCCTTCCTGGACACACCTGACAAAAACTGCTCCATCCAAACTATTTGAACTAAGGAGATTCCAATCAATATTGGGGAAGTTAAAGTCACTCATGACAACAACCCTGTTACCTCTGAAGCTTTGCAAAATTTGCCTTCCGATTTGCTCCTCTGTGTCTCTATTGCTATTACGAGGCCTGTAGAAAACTCCCAATAAAGTGACTGCTGCTTTCCTGTTTCTGACTTCCACCCATACTGAATCTGTAGACAAATCCTCCTCAATGACCTCCCTTTCTGATACTATCCCTGATTAGCAATGCCACTCCTCCAACTCTTTTACCCCATCCCCCCCGACCTATTCCTTTTGAAACATCTAAACCCTGGAACATCCAACAATCATTCCTGTCCCTATGATATCCAAGTCTCCATAATGACCACAGCATCATAGTTCCAAGTACCAATCCATGCTCTGAGTTCATCGCCCTTGTTCCTGATACTCTTGCATTAAAATAGGCACAATTCAACCCATCACACGACCTGCTCCTTTGCCCTATCAAGCGCCTTATCCCTCCTCACAGACCCTCTGCATGCTGTATCTGGCTGTTGACTACCTATTCCATCATCTGATCCGTAGCACAGGTTCCCACCCCCTGCCAATCTAGTTTAAACCCTCCCGAGGAATCTAGCAAACTTCCCACCCAAGATATTGGTGACCCCCCCCCCCCCCCCACCCCAGTTCAGGTGCAACCTGTCCTTCTTGTACAGGTCTCACCTTCCTCCGAAGGTGTCCCAATGATTCACATATCTGAAGCCCTCCCTCCTACACAAGCCCTGCAGCCAGGTGTTCATATGCACTTACTCTCTATTCCTAGCCTCACTAGCACGTGGCACTGATAGCAATCCTGAGATTACTACTCTGTTCGTCCTGCCTTCTAGCTTCCCACTTAACTCCCAATATTCTTTTTTTAGGTCTTCCCCCTTTTCCCTACCTATGTCCATAATGTATACCATGACTTCTGGCTGCTTTCCTTCCCCTTAAGAATCCTGTAGACTCAATCCAAGACATCCTTGACCCTGGCACCCGGGGGCCAACACTGGGTTTGTTGGACCAAATCGCCTGCTATCACACTGTAGAGATTTTATGACATTTATGGGGAGGTTCCAGAATGGGTATATTCCAACTTTAACAGAAAATGTTAAAGGTAGTGTCAAACTTAAAGAGAAAGCATATAATTGCAAAAAGACAAGTGTCGGTCCAGAGGACAGAACAGAATATAGAGAATGGCAAGAAAGGAAAGAAAACTTAGAGTATGCGGAAAACTAGCTAGAAATATGATAATAGATAGTAAGATTTTCTATAAATATTTAATAATGAAAAGAGTTAACACAGCCGGTGTTGTGCCTAGAAAAAGTGAGTCTAGAGAATTAATAATGGGAAATAAAGAGGTGACAGATGAATAATTTATTTTTTTCATCAGTTTTCTATACAGAGAATATAAGTAACATCTGAGAAAAAGCTGTAAACTAAGAAATGGAAGAAACTCAGGAAAATTACTAACACTGAGGAAGCAATTTGTCAGAGCTGACAAGTGCTGAGTCCTGATGAACTCATCTTAGGGTCTTAAAAAGAGATGGCGAGCAACATATTGGATGCATTGGTTAAGATGTTCAAAGTCCCTGAGGGTTCTAATAGATTTGATGATTAAAAGAAATGTAACTCCTTTATGCAAAAAGAGGGGACAGAAAGCAGGAAACTCCAGGCTGTGTAATTTAACAACAGTCATAGGGAAAATGTTAGAAACTTTTATTAAAACGTTCAAGCAGGGAACTTGATATGTTCAAGATAATCAAATTATATTTATCCAATTTACTAGAGTTCTTTGAGGAAGTAACATATGCTATGGATAAAAGGAGACTGGAGGATTGAATTGACTTAGCTTTATTGTCACTTCTACTCAAATGAGTACAGTGAAAGGTTTACAGTTGGTGCATTGCAGTGCTACCTTAAGTACAAAAGTATCTAGGTAACAGACAAATTCATAGCGAACAAAACAAAACAGAAAAGTAAAGAAATTAATCGTCCAGCATTATAGGTCATAAAAATATATTAGAAAAATAAAGAAGTAACAACTTCAGAATATCAGTCTTTCTGACCCGCAGTCCACGTTGGCACCTAACTTCAAGGGAGGCCTCCACTGCCTCGCTGCTGCCTGCACCAGATCCACCAAAGTAGGAGTTGCCCACTTTAGGCATCATCTCTTCCCTGCTGGGCCTACTTCACTGATGCCGCTGAGCCCACACTCTCCCCCCAGTGAAACTCTGTGGCTCTGCTGCCAGGTCAGGCCACCGATGGGTCATAAGTCCCTCTTCAGTGCAGATGTCGCCTTGCTGGCATCGCCACATTGAAGAAACCCCTGCTGCTGGCTTTGCCAGCCCCAATCACTGGAGGAGTTTTGTTGCTGCTGCCACTGCCCCGAACGATGGGAGAATGCCTGTCTGCTGCTGCCTCCTATCACTGTTAGGAAATATGATAACAGATAGTAAGATTTTCTATCTTAGAGAAGGCATGTCCAGTGCTCTGCATGTGGCCTGCTCTTGCTGCCAGGCCAGTGCTGCCGATAACCGATAAAATGTTTTGCAATTTATGTAAGTGACTTGGATGAAGAGACTGAGGTACAGTTCCAAGATTTGCTACTGTCACAAAGATGGATGCAGAAGTAAATTGTGAAGAGGACTTAAGGCTACAAAAGGGTATAGAAAAGTTAAGTACATCGGCAAGAAGGTAAATGGAGAGTATGAGGTGGTAGAACATGGAAGTGTTCATTTTCTCAGGGAGAATAATAAATGAGCATATTTCTAAATAATGAGGATGCAGCAATAGTCTAAGCTGCAGAAGGATCTGGGTATTTTAATGCATGAATCACAAAAGGTTAGTATGCAGGTACAGAAAGTAACTAGGAAAGTTGATAGAATGTTATCATCTTGTGAACAGAATTTAATACAAAAGCAGGGATATTATGCTTCTGTTATGCAGGTTACTAGTGAGACCACGTGTTGAGTACTGTGTACAACATTGGCCTTCATTTTTAAGGAATAACATAAATAAAGTGGAAGCAATTCAGAGGAGGTTTATGAGAACAATATCTGGAATGGATGGTTCATCTTATGAAGTAAGATGGGACTGTCTAAGCTTAATACTAGTTTAGAATAATATGAAGTGTCTTAATTGAAAGATACAAAACTTTGAGTGAATTTGACGTGGAGAGAATGTTTCTTGTTGTAATAGAATCTAGAATTGGGGTTACCATTAAAAATAAGTGGTGGCTTATTTAAATAAAGAAATATTTTCATTTGGAGGATTCTAAGTCTTTGGACTCTTATTCAAAGGGCAGATGAAGCAGCCTTTAAATATTTTAAAGGCAGATGTATGTAGATTTGTGACAAGCAAAGTTAGGGTGAAAAGTTATTGAGATAGTTGGAAATGTGGAATGAAGTTACAATCAGCCATGATATTATTAAATGGTGAATCAGGCAGTCAATCCCTTTTAGCCAATCCCTGATTCTAACCAGTATGTGTGTATGTCCATATACATAGAAAGGAACAAATAACATGGATTGTACTAGGTTTATAAACTTGTGAACTGACATTATTCAATCTATAGAGGAATCTGAGCAATATGGGCTGTATTGAGATTTGTGGCAGAATTGGATGAGAAGTCCAACAAGACTTATCTCAATGTTGGGAGCATCTTGCTCAATGTTTTATACTTTTGACAAGTGGAGTGGCATGTTTAAAATAAGAAATAGGAATAGGAATAGGTAGTTCAGCCTTGAGCTTGCTCCACCATTAATTGTGATCATGGCTGATGCAATATTCCTCACATCCACTTTCCTTCATTTTCCCCAGAACCTTTGATTCCCCATTGATCAAGAATCCATCTGTGTCAGCCTTAAATATGTTTAAGGATTCTGCCATCACAGCTCTCTGTAGCGAGAGTGTTTTGCTGGACAATGGTAAGTTGCCAATCAAAGGGGTTTCTAGCATATTAACTGCCTTGGAGGTGCCCCAAATCATCTAATTAATGTTCAGATTATTTCACCAAACATGCCAAACAAGCGAGATGTCGAGAAACTTCAAGGGAGTTTCTGGGACATTTAGCTTGCTGCTGGCTCCATTCTCCATTTCCAATTGACTTATGCAATTCAATGTTGCACCCCAGGCTGTACCAGTAACTATCATTGTAATGTTGCAGCAAGGACACAGAACATTCAGAGACATGTCCACTCGTGGACTGGACCAGGGTATATCTCAAGACTGCTTGCTTGCTCTTATAGTGATCTTTTAGTCTGATCGCTTCTCGGCCTTTTGGCTCAGAATATGTGTAGTTCCTGAGGACCAGAGGAAGAGATTCTGCTCGAGTGCTGTCAGTTCGACACAGCGGACATGTGCTGGCGGGGGAAAAACCACGGGGATCGTGTTGCGAGTCGTCGGAGCTGCTGGAGACCATCGCTGGATCGTGATTGGACGTTGGAGGATCGTTTGGTTGTGCTGACCTGCTCTTGGTGGATCTTTATGCTGGCTTCGGCCTAACGCCAATTCAGGTACCAGCCAACCTCAGAGCTATGGCCTCAGCAGCCACTCGCAGCCCTGGCCAGGGCATTCGCAACACAGTCAGGGTGACTGTGAAGAAAGTGGAGGAGCACACACCGGTCGATCGGACAGTGTTTGTGAAGAAGATTTTGCTGGAGTGCTGTGGGTTCGAAGCAGCGGACGTGTACTGCCTGGGGAGCCGCTGTTCTCCATCTTGTCGGCGACCCCATTGTGTGTGCTTCCTGCACAGAGGAGTCGGGTTGTTACAATCCATATGTACAACCCCTATGTTCCAGCGGCTGATGTCCTGACCTTCCTGGGAAGGTACGTCCAAGTTGAGGGAGAAGCCACCGACGTGATCGACCCCTTTGGGATCTGGACCAGTAAGCGGCAGGTCAGGGTAACTCTGAGGGTCGATGACAATGGGAACATTCTCCACCCACCCTCGAGCTTCGCAATTGGAGGGAACAGAGGCTACCTGACATATGCAGGGCAGCCAAAAGTGTGCCGAGCCTGCGGGAAGTCGGGACATGTGCTGGCGGATTGCAAAGTGACCATCTGCAGGAACTGCAAACAGGAGGGTCACCTGACTAAGGACTGTCAGGAAGAAAAGAGCTGCAACCTGTGCGGAGAGGCGGGCCACATGTACAAGACCTGCCCAAGACGGGGG
>NC_057712.1:79271659-79283260 GCF_004010195.1 Chiloscyllium plagiosum
CCTGGTACGCAAACACCAAGTGTCACTATGTACTGAGGTTCTACCTGTCCCCGGTTTTGCGAAGGATGGGCCTGGCCTCGCTGCCGCGGAACGCTCCGAGTAGTTGGACCGTTCCGTATCACCTGTCCTTCGTGGAGAAGTTTATGAAGAAAAACACCTTTGACCACAAGTCCATCAGGAAGTGGTCAGCGCGTAGTGTCCTTGAGACCCTTCGGGAAAAGGAGAGGGTGGATCCAATCGTGCGGTTCCCTGAGCAGACTGTCAAAGCCATTTGGCAGAATGCCTCATCGCCAGAACTTTCCAACAAGCCACCAAGACATGGCTTGGCTGGTGGTGAGAAGGGTTCTGCCTGTGCCTGCACGCCCGGACTCTCAGCCGCACCGCACGCTGCCCTCGAAGCGGCTGCAGGGGGAACGAGACTGTCACACACCTCCTTCTGGAATGTGCCTACACAGAGGAAGTCTGGAGAGGAATGCAGTGGTGTTTGTCGAGGTTCGTCCCGAGCAGCGCCGTGACGCGGGACTCCGTGCTCTACGGCCTGTTCCCCGGGACGCACACCGAGACGAACATCAACTTGCCTGGAGGATCATCAACTCAGTGAAGGACGCTCTCTGGGTGGTCCGAAACCTGCTGATCTTCCAGCTGAAGGAGTTGACCCCGACTGAGTGCTGCAGACTGGCACATTCCATGGACCAGGACTACGTGTTGAGGGATGCGCTGAAGCTTGGGGCAGCTGCCGCCAAGGCGCGGTGGGGAAAGACCACTGTGTAAAGTCTGCCTGGTACAGACCTGTATAAAAATGATAAGCTTTGATCTCTGTATGTACATGTTTACATATGTATGGCGTGACCAACTGTACAGACCATCAAATTATTTTATGAATAAAGTATATTTTTGAAATAAAAAAAATCTTTTACTCTGATACTCCCAATAATCCTGCCATGCGCTGCCTTGCCTTTTTGCACTTTGTCCCTTCAGTCAGAGCTATTAGGTCTTGCCATGTTGTTTATTGCAGATATAAAGGCAGGAAGCTGGTCATGATTTTTAGCAGGTCTCAGTCAAGTCAAGTGAGATAGTAAGTCAAGCGTGCCTCCAGTACCAGTCCAGAGGCTTAAACATGGTCAGTCAGATACTCAGAATGGACAGAGTCAGGATGCTTTTTGTGTGTGGGGTGAGAAGCTGAATGTTGGGCAGCCCACTACCCATCTGGACTGTATTCTACTGGGGGCTGTTTTCCTCATGAAATAAGAGAGAGTCTGGTATTACAGGAACTGAAAGTGGTTAGCACATCTATTGATCATGGTACGGTTGAGGAGATGTTTCAAGAGAGTGATTAGGCAGTGCAGACTGCATGCAGAGTCAGTGTGGTTGGGGTTGAGATGGGTGAGAGCAACTGGAGGAATGTGCTATAATGAATATGCGAGAAGAGCAAGGAACAATCTGTTCAGATGTGAAGTAAGAATTCTAAGTTTGAAGATTGATACCTTCACATTCAGACACAGGTACAGGAAAGCAATAGAGAGATAGGCTTGGATTTGTAAAATACAGTCACATTTGATCAATCTAATCAGTATTTTTGAAGTAACAGACAAGTTTAAAGGGGGAGATGTATTAGATGTGGTTAGCTCATTTTGCTGGGTGATTGGTTTGTAATGCAGAATGATGCCCATGGTGTAGGTACACTGACTGTACTAGCTGAGGTCACCAGAAGAGTCCTGCCTTCTCACTGCTACTGCTCACCTGAGGAAAGGTGACCTCCATTATCAGGCATCACTCTGTAGTAAGTTAATGGTCTTCTGGGATTCTGATTCTACCTACTTATATAGGTTTGAAGAATGCATTTGACAAAGCACCAGATTAAAACATTGCTAAATAAATTGTGGATTTTTAGAGGGCAATTTGGGTTTGACATGAGTTAGCACGTCAATCCACACGAATTTCCAACTGGGATTAGAATGGAGTAGTGTGTTTGGTTTATTTCATAAGCTAAAATCATATTGATTTTTAAGATTAATTTTCTTTTATTTTGATTCAAGGTAGTAGTGAGGTTAAAAGAAAAAGTTAGCTAAACAGCATAATCACATTCAGATTCTGATGCATCAGACAGAATTTCTGTGACAATGCAACATGGCTGGACTAGCGTCAACCGTTAGGCCTTATTTAGAAATGGAACATAAGGATGATCCCATAACATGCCAAGAAAGACAAAGCAATGGGATTTGGTCAAGGCTGAGAATGAAGAACAGAGTTCAGAGAGGAGTCAGGATGGCGCTGGGGAAGGTAGGCAGTGGTGAAACCAGGAGTAACAGGCTCCTTGCCACTTTTGGAATTTGTGAAAATAAAGGTGTTTATTTAAAACAGACCATTCCAGAAGTCATCTATTGTTTACAATGATTTACAATGTTTAAATGTCTGATGAATGCTCAATGAGTTGGATAGCTACCTGGCAATTTTGTTTCTTGGGTAGGCTCTGCTAATATTCATTCCTGAAGAAGGGCTTATGCCCGAAACGTCGATTCTCCTGCTTCTTTGATGTTGCCTGACCTGCTGCGCTTTTCCAGCAACACATTTTTAAGCTCCGATCTCCAGCATCTGCAGTCCTCACTTTCTGCTAATGTTGGCTTCATACATGGCTGTTGGCCTGAACCTTGAGGCACCTGAGATTATTTCATATAATAATCTACCTTAACTACTGGTGCTTCAAACCTCAAAAAGATTCTGCAAATGGGTGAGCATATTTTAATTTAACACTCGTATTTAGTGCAGAAAGTTCAGGAACAACCCAGTCAAGAATTCAAAGAATCTGAAAGGGTATTTGAGAAGGAGGCTTCCGAGGGAAGGTATTAGAGACAAGGCCAAATCCATGTTGGATAATCTACGCTTGGGCCAAGCGAGGGAGTGAAGCCAAATCCACCCTGGACAATCTGCACTGGGGCTAGATTGGATCCACACAAACAAACAGTGCTGGGACTAAAGATAAAGTAGGCCATATCTACATTGGAGTAACTCAGATAAATTCAGGAAAACCATATAGGCTCCAGAAAGGAACCTTACTTATACTAATTACAGGAGCCTTGCAGATTTGAGAACTGACTGGGTCAGGCAGGAGAATGCCTAACAGAAAGAAAGAGGAAAAGGCTTTGATTTTGATTGGGCAGCCGAGGACCCCAGCGGGAGGTTCATAATGGAATACTAAGCAAAACTAATGTAGAAAATGCAGGAGGATGTTTGGGATCTGTGTAACGCATCTGCAGAATGGAAACATTGGTGAGTGAGTTAACACAAGGGCCGAGAGCAGAAAGCAATGATAATAGTTACTGGTCTATATTTACAAGTGGTTAGACAAATGAGTGGAAAGATCTTGGGGAGGAGATGACAGTTGGCAAGAGCTTGCAATGAGTACAGTGAGTACGGAGGGGAGAGACCATTCCGTATGATAAAGCATTATCAGCAACCACCCCAGCTTGTGGGGATATTAACCTTATGGCCCATAGGACAATAACTGATTAAACTAGTAAGTTCAGGAAATCGGATGCAACTAAAACAGAAGGAAGAAATCATCATTGTCATTTTAAATTTACAACTGTGCAGATGTTAATAGAAAATGAAACCATAAGTCAGTGCCTGTGGCTGGCATCAATGAGGATAAGATAGAAACAGCTGAAAAAATGCAGAGGATTCATCTGGCTCTGTATAATGAGTCACAACTGCCCGCTGCACTATAGTTCAAGAAAGCAGAACTCACCCTATAGTTAGAAAGAAGTCAACGTAAATTAGGATATAGTTCACAGAACATCTGTTCAAATCTTTGGAAAGGGTATGAACTGTCTTCTTCAATTTTAATTTTAATGCATTTTTTTTACATTGTACAAGCTCAAGTTGTTCTCACAACATAGATAACTTCATTTTGGAAGAAATCCAATTTGTTAGAATTGGGAATATTTTGTTCGTATAAAGTGCTGTCGTTGGCTTGTTCTCAAAACATAGATTAACTCGTTTGGTTAAGATGTCCACTTTGAAATTAACAAAAAGAAAATATGAGAAATGTAAAGGTGCAGGATACGTGCATCTATTGTGAAGGTGACTTGGGGAATGCTAAAAGAGTGGTGAAATTATTGAAAACATTGTGGAAAATCTGAGAAAGACTTTTCACAATTTAAAAGGTCAGTTTGAAATGATCTGAACATTTTAGTAGTTTCCTAAACAAAATCAATTTACAACACGAAGTATCTTGGTGATTTGGGCTCCCTCCCCTTTCCCACACCAACAGATAGTTAACTCTTTCTGCTGGTGTTGGAGAATTGTCCAATTTCAAATAAAGCTGGTAAGCAGACCTTGTGAAATTGACAAGTTTGTTTATTTCACAATTTCATGGGAAGAGGTCGATGACCACTCGGGTACAGAATGGCTGCTCCGCACTGATGAGTTGTAACCTCCCTGCTCAGTTACTGGCATATGCAGTTTATAAAGGGTTACAACTGGTTGATGGTTGATTACAGAACAATACAGGTCTAACTACGATAGATAGTTTAACAATATTAAAAAGGACTAACAATACAACTGGTCTAACTGCCTTGATTAGTTGAACAATCAGTCACATCCTGTGCAGAATGGCTCATGGTCTATAGTCATCAGTATTAAGTAGTTTGGAGACATATAGTCTTTGGGTACACTGTTGTAGCTAGGATTCCCCATAGGGACAGAAAGCCCCTTCGGGCTCCTGCCAATGGGTGTAGAGGTGGAGTGTCATTGTCGGTGAGAGAATCCCATTAGCAGGTCATTTAGTTAATGTGTTTCCTCCGATTAAGAAATGGCTTGTTCATAGCCAACTCCTGTGTGTAGCTTGAGTCATAACTGATATTGTGGGCATGTCCCCTCTTAGCTAGGGAAAATGGTTTCCGAAAGCAAAAATGGTTTCCCCTCCTCCCACAATTTCCCACTTTTTAAAATCCAAGTTACAGGTCGGGAGCTTCGGCAAAAGGGGGAATGTAGCCAGAGTCAGGGGGAGGCTCGAAGTCAGATGAGTAGCCCTCAGTCTCAGAGTGGTCAGACACAATGTGGTCTGAACCTGGATGCTCTGCATCTTGGCTCGGGTTGTCATGAAAGTGAATCCTGGCCAAGTGGTTGGTCATTGGGGCAGCACTGCTTAACAAACGTAATAAGGATTGCCCCAAGGCTCCCAGCCTCATTCCTGATGAAGGGTTTTTGCCCAAAACATCGATTTACCTGCTTGTCGAATGCTGCCTGACCTTATATGATTAGATTAGATTCCCTACAGTGTGGAAACAGGCCCTTCGGCCCAACTGCTGTGCTTTTCTGGCACCACACTCTTGTGTCTAATCTCAGGCATCTGCAGTCCTCACTTTCGCCTAGTAATAAGGATCGCAATGAGGGCAAGGATTGCAATAAAGATGATGAGCCCTTGTAAAACGGCACTGCCCCAGGACCTGAGCCAGGAGCTCATCCTGCTCCACAGGTCCCACTGGGGGTGTTGTTTATTAAGAGCAGAGGCTGCTTGTCAGATATATCGGGTGAGGTTAGTAACGTTTCCGCTGGGGTCGGGAATATAAGTACAGCAGTTGGAGCTGATGAGGGCGCATGTGCCCCCCCTTTTCAACTAACAGATAATCCAAGGCCATCCTGTTCTGGAAAGTGACGGTGCGAAAAGCAACTGCTTCCACGTTAAGCTGGCCCAGAGCCTTCGCTGTGGCATTTGCCACTTCTTCCAGGGTGGTGGCCACTTGGCAGATCTCTGTTTCCAGCTGGATAGCTGCATAAGGTGGTTAAAAGATGGAGAGGATCTGGTCAAATGAGGTAATAGTTCGCCTTCTGTGAGGGGAGGGGTGACTTCTTAAAGGGAGATGGTCAGTCTGAGTCCCCATCCAAAAGGCAGTGAAATTGGCATTCTGGGCAGTCTTGTTAAGAACCTGAATGTTCAGTATGCTTTTGTCTGCTCTGGATCGACTTGTCGATGAGGTCATCTGCTGATGCCAGCATTCCATCCTGACAAATGGATACTTCTCAGATGGATGGTCCTCCTGGGTGTACCTCCCCCTGTAGTGTCCATGAGGAGCAAGGCCAGGGACTTCATGGGAGAGATTGTACCGAAGGTAGAACCAACACTTCAATTTGTCCAAATTATATCCCACTGACTTCCAGCATGCCTGGCCGTTATCCCCATAAATCCCCCTCCCAGCTACAAATGTCAGGGTCGTGACCTCGGGGCACCTGTCTTGCTTCTGCCACCATTCAGCCATGGCTGACTCATTAAAGGGAATGGGCCTCAGTGGAACATCCCCTTAGGAGTGCATAGGTACGTGAGCACACACCCAGCAGCTAGTACAGTTAACTTTCTGAGCATAGACATAAGTCATAAACAGGAATGTACTATCATGTAATTCTTGAATGCTAAGGTCCCTCACTCCATTCTCTGTGATCCACTCATGTCCAGACAATGTTGCCAGGGCGAAGAGAAGGACGGTGACAGCTGCAGTGGCTAGTTGGCCTCTTGCACAGTTATCTGGAGGGCTGGGGTCTGCTGTACCTTCTGCTCAGTTTCCTTCAGGGGGCGGTGCTCTTTTGCATCGGGTCCGATGTGTCCAACCGCGCCTTCCTTTCACTTTCACAGCTGTCCGGGTTGTCAGGAGTACAATGAACAGGCCTTTTCTCCGAAGAGAGAAAGGGTTCTTTGCAAATGATTTTATCATGACATAGTGCCCAGGCTGGAATGGATGCAGTGGCTCATTTTAAGGTATGGGCATGGCTGCTTTCACTAGTTCGTAGTTATGGGCTACCATTTTGCTGAGTGCTTAGACAGCAGAGCCTCCTGTGTCAGAAGTAATGCTACATCCGCAGGGAGTTTCGGGGGTCTGGCCCCCATAGGCATTGGTCTGCCCTTAAGGATCTCAAAAGGGGTCAGTCCAGTGGTCTGGTTCACTTGGCTACATAAAGTGTACAGGGCCAAAGGCAAGGCGCCTGGCCATGCGCGACCTGTCTCTGGGGTAATTTTAATCAGGGGACTCATCAGCTCCACCATGCCTGAGGACTGGGGTTGATCATGGATGTGATATATCAATGTAATACCCAGTGCTTTGCTAACCCCAGCTGTGGTGATGGTTGCGGTAAAGTGAGTCCCTTTATCACTCTTTATGCTACCCAGAATCCCAAATCTGGGAATGCCATCCTTCATTAGACATTTAACCACTGTCCTAGCATCATCCCTTTTTGTGGTGAATGCTTCCACCCATTTAGAGAAATGTCTCGGATTACCAGGAGATATTTGAAACCCTGTTTAGTTGGCATGTTAGCAAAGTCAATTTGCAGCTGAGTGAAGGGTCCCTCTGGGATGGGCAAATGGGCATGCCTGGCCACGGGCTTACCCTCATTGTTCTATAGACATATCAAAAAGTGTGACATCAGCGCTTGGGCAGCAGCTGCAAACCCTGGTGCATATCTGGTCTGTCTCACAGCAAGTGTCATCCCTCTCTTTCTGGTGTGGCCGACTCCATGGGCTGCCAGTGCCAGGAGATGCAAGTCGGGCCTGGGGCAAATGATACATCCATCAGGGTGCACGAGCAGTCCTAGAGTAAGGGATCCCTTAGCACTGATGTGGACCTAGCTATCCTTCTCAGCCTGGGGAGCAGTATGTTGAGCTGCTCGCACTCCCTCTGTGAGGTCAGGGGCTGCCGAGGCTTCCCAGATTCTGAGAGCTTGCAACACACACGTGGTGGGATTCAATGCAGCTTGTCGAGCTGCTTGGTCAGTGCAAGCATTCCCATGAGTGACAGGATCATCGGCATTGGCATGGGCAGCATATTTTAAAACAGCTACAGCAGAGGGCAGCAGAATAACTTTCAATAGATTGTCGACCAGTCAGGAATAGCTGCAGGGGTCTCCCGGAAGAGATAATGAAACCTATCTGTTTCTAGAGGGTGCAAAGTCATGCACAACCCCAAAGACATATCTGGAGTCCATGTAGATACTAGCAGAACTACCCATTGGCGCGAATGCAAGCCCGAGTGAGGGCAAACAGCTCAGCAGCTTGTGCAGATGTCCCGAGCAGTAGCGCAGCAAACTCAAGTTTCTCAAAGGGGGTAAAAACTGCCTAATCCACTAACATCTGTTGATCCGAGGGCCTAAGTGAGGATCCCTTCGGTAAAGAGGATCAGGTCAGGGTTTTTTATTGGTGCCATAATGGCACGGGGCTAAAAACTACTGAATTAAATCCAAACAGTCATGACCTTCCACATGAGGATTTAGACTGACAGGAAGAAGGGTGGTGGGGTTCAAAGCAGGGGCACATTGGCACGGGATATTAATGTGACCACATAGCCTGTTCTCCTAGAGGCTGTGAAATGTTGAGTTGCTGCTGAATTGGCCAGCAGGGTGACCGAATAGGGAACCAAAACAGTGCATGGATAAACCAGCCTAATAGGGGTGGACTTTTCTACCATTATGGTAGTGGCCACTATGGCTCTTAAACAGGCCGACATTCCCCTCCCAACAGGTGGCAACTGTATAGAGTAAAAGGCTACAGGGTGCCGGAGATCCCCATGCATCTGTGTCAAAAACCCGGACGCATATCCCTCTTTCTCAGTCACATACAGTTGAAACGGTTGTGTATAGTCAGGGACCCCGAGAGGAGGAGCAGAAATCAAACGCTGTTTTTGTTCCTTAAAAGTCTGTTCCATTTCAGGTGTCCAGCACACCTTTGCTGGTTGTTTTGGCAAGGACGCCATGTGAAGGGGTGCATCAATAGCACGATGGTCAGGTATCCGGCGTCTGCAGTACTTGATCATACCCAAGAAAGCTAAAAGTTCAGTTCGTGTGGCAGGCGTGGAGAGGTTTGTGATGGCGGTTAGACAGCACTCTGAGGCCATGCGATAGTTTGTAGCTCAGGTAACGGACTGTGCACTGGCAAAGTTGCATTTTTCTTCTCCAGGGACTTTGTGTCCATCCTGTGCCAGGCCATGGAGCAGGATGACAGTGTCTTTCATGTAGGCATCATTGGAGGTGGAGGCCACTAACAAATCATCAGCATATTGGAGCAAGATGCTTTGATAAGGCAAGTGGAGAGTCCTGAGCGTACAGTGCACTGTGGAGGCAGATACCGTGGGACTCTCTGTATACCCTTGGGGAAGCCAGATCATGTGTATTGGCGGCCACCATAAGTAAAGGTGAAAAGACACTGGCTCTCAAGGGACAGTCTGATGGAGAAAAAGTCTGAACATAGGTCAATTCCAGAAAAGCAAGTGGCTGAGGGAAGGATACTGGTAAGGATGGCATTAGTGTCTGGGACCACCGAGGAGCAGGGGAATGGCCCACCTGTCATGGACAAAATGCCACCTTCCCGGCTTCCCAGGTTATGGGATTGGTAGTACAGGTGTATTACAGGGGCTGCTGATCAGCACCAAAATGCCTTGTTGTAGGAGGGATTTGATGACAGGTTGATTCCCTCTGTTGACGGTAGTACAGCCCCTACATGTGACAGTATGTGGCAGGGCGGAGAGCACAAGGCCTGTATGATTCAAGTGTTGTGCCTAAAGCAAGGCCGGAAGTTCAGCCAGCATTTAGGGGTTTTTGTAGGAGGGGGTCGTCACGGGGGTGGGTACCCAGTAAAGATAGCCTCAATTGATGTGGGAGGGCAGCACATGCATGAACTGACAAGGACTTTCCAGGGTCAAGAGGCACAAAGTGCTGAGGCAGCTGTCATAGTCTAGTTACCTTCGGTCCCAAGTCCTTGGGATGCCAGGATGCCTTAACAATAAGGGGGAATTGCAGAACCAAGGCAAGGTCAGGGCAGAATAGTGCTAACTGCTCAGTGGTGAGCAGAACTTCCACAGCTACTCCCTCGAAGCCAACAAAACACAGTCCAGTCAGCGCTAGTGAGGAGGGCAAGGTGAGGTGGCGGTCAGCAAGCGCAGAGTAGGGTGAGCCTGGTTTGTGAGGGGAATGGACGTAGGAAACGGCCTGTCAGAACCACCCAGCGCAGGAAGGAGGTTGAGGGGGATGGAGGGGCACTCAGCAAATTGGAAAGGAAGAGGTCAAGGAGGGCATGCACAGTTGTCTATGGGCATGACCAACTGTAGGTGTTCTTGACAGGGGAGGGTAAGTGCAGGCTGGTGTTAATGGCAGCCTGCAGCATGGAGTAATGAGAATCGGGAATGTCTAAGGTGAGACTCCTGGGAGAGCAGTGAATGGAGACATTTAATTTACAAAGTGTTTGGCGGACCAACAAGTCTATTGGACAGGATGAGGAAATTATAGCTGTGTCAGGGACTGTTGCTGGTCTGATACTAAAGCGCACCGGAAAAATGGCTCTACCAAGAATACTCCAGAGACACCCACAGTGCGGACAGTTTCGGAACTGAGGGGAAGTTCCACAGAGGGAGGCACAGATGAGTGTATGGCTCTCGAGTCCGTCAAAACTGAAATGAGATGACCTCCCCCCACATCCATCATTGGATTTTCAGATGGGGGGTGTGAGAATTGCATATAGGCTGCCTGCAAAACCTCCATCCTGCAGAAGCCCTAGGGTCTCAGGGTGGGGGAGGGCATGGAGGGGCATGATTTTGCTGAGAAAGTGAAGGTGGTGCATAGGTGGAAGCATCCGGCTGCTGCTGAGGGGCCATTAACCCACAAGCCATGATGAATGTTGAGATTAGCGATAGAAGTTTAATTACTCTGGATCATGTTGATATAAGTAGGGAAGATGTGTTGGGTAGGCTAGAGATTATTAAGGTGGACAAATCCCCAGGACCAGATGGGATCTCTCCCAGGTTGCTGAGGGAGGTGAGAGGGAAAATAGCTGAGGCCCTGACAGATATCTTTGTGGCATCCTTAAATACAGGTGAGGTGCCGGAGGACTGTAAGGTTGCTTATGTTGTCCCCCTGTATAAGAAGGGTGGTAGGGATATTCCGTGTAACTACAGACTAGTGAGCCTGACATCAGTGGTGGAAATGTTGCCGGAGAAGGTACTGAGGGATAAAATCTATTTATATTTGGAAAAGAATGGGCTTGTCAGTGATAGGCCACATGGTTTTATGTGGGGTAGATCATGCCTTACCAACTTTAAATAAAGTTCTTTGAGGAAGTGACCAAGTTGATAGATGAAAGAAGGGCTGTTGATGTCATATACATGGACTTTAGTAAGGTGTTTGATAAAGTTCCCCATGGTAGACTAATAGAAAAAGTGAAGTCACATGGTGTGCAGGGTGTTCTAGCTGGATGGATAAAGAATTGGTTGAGCAATAGGAGACAGAGAGTAGTAGTTGAAGGGAGTTTCTTGAAATGGAGAAAGGTGACCAGTGCTGTTCCACAGGGATCAGTTCTGAAGCCTGCCAGAAGAAGGGCTCATGCCCGAAACGTCGATTCCCCTGCTCCTTGGATGCTGCCTGACATGCTGCACTTTTCCAGCAACACATTTTCAGCACGGGCCCTATTCTTTCCCTAGTTATCCTTTTGTCCTTAATGTATTTGTAAAAACCCTTTGGATTCTCCTTAACTCTATTTGTCAAACCTATTTCATGTCCCCTTTTTGCCGTCCTGATTTCCCTCTTAAGTATACTCCTACTTCCTTTATATTCTTCTAAGGATTCACT
>NC_057712.1:79283267-79292324 GCF_004010195.1 Chiloscyllium plagiosum
CCATCATTATTTTAAATCTAATAGAATTATGGTCGCTGGCCCCAAAGTGCTCCCACACTGACACCCCTACCATAACCACCCTATTATTCTTACAGATAGCTGAGATCTCCTTACAAGTTTGTTTCTCAATTTCCCTCTGACTATTAGGGTTTTTTTAATACAATCCCAATAAGGTGATCATCCCTTTCTTATTTCTCAGTTCCACTCAAATAACTTCCTTGGATGTATTTCCGGGAATATCCTCCCTCAGCACAGCTGTAATGCTATCCCTTATCAAAAATGCCACTCCTCTCTTGCCTCCCTTTCTATCCTTCCTGCAGCATTTGTATCCTGGAACATTAAGCTGCCAGTCCTGCCCATCCTTGAGCCATGTTTCTGTAATTGATATGATATCCCAGTCCCTGTTTCCCAACTCTGTCTGGAAGGATCCAGTGGAACAAAACAGGTAAAGGGTCAGCTGGAAAATGGGAAAGTTCCAAGAAAGATATAACAAGAGTCCAGAGACAATATGTTCCTGTTAGGGTGAAGGACGAGGCTGGTATGTATAGGGAACGCTGGCTGACTAGAGAAATTGAGGTTTTGGTCAAGAAAAAGAAGGAAGCATATGTCAGGTATAGACAGCAGAGATCGAATGAATCCTTAGAAGATTATAAAGGCAGTAGGAGTATACTTAAGAGGGAAATGAGGAGGACAAAAAGAGGACATGAGATAGCTTTGGCAAATAGGGTTAAGGAGAACCCAAAGGAATTGTACAAATAAATTAATGGCAAAAGGGTAACCAGGGAGAGAACAGGACCCCTCAAAGATCAGCAAGGGGCCCTTTGCGTGGAACAGCATGAGATGGAGGAGATAGTAAACAAATATTTTGCATCAGTGTTTACTGTGGAGAAGGACATGGGACATGGGGAAATAAGTATCGACATCTTGAAAAATACCCATTTTACACATAAGGAGGTGCTTGATGGCTTAAAACACATAAAAGTGGATAAATCCCCAGGACCTAATCAGGTGTACCCTAGAACTCTGGGAAAATAAGGAAGTGGTTGCTGGCCATTTTCTGAGACATTTGTATCATTGATAGTCATTGGTGAGGTGCCATGGCTATTGTGGTGCCACTATTTAAAAAAGGATGTAAGGAAAAGCCAAGGAACAATAGACAAGTGAGCCTGACCTCGGTGGTGGGCACGTTGTTGGTGGGAATCCTGAGGGACAGGATGTACATGTATTTGGAAAGGCAAGGACTGATTAGGGATAGTCAACACGCTTTGTGCGTGGCAAATCATATTTGACAAACTTGATTAAATTTTTTTGAAGAAGTAACAAAGAGGATTGATGAGGTGGATGTGATCTGCATGGATTCCAGTAAGGTGTTTGACAAGGTTCCCCATAGCAGACTGGTTAGCAACGTTAGATCTCACGGAAAACAGGGACAACTAGCCATTTGGATACAGAACTGGCTCAAAGGTAGAAGACAGAGGGTGGTGGTGGAGGGTTGTGTTCAGACTGGAGGCTTGTGACCAGTGGTGTGCCACAAAGATTGGTGCCGGGTCCATTGCTTTTCGTCATTTATATAAATGAGTTGGATGTGAACATAGGAGGCATAGTTAGTAAGTTTGCAGATAACACCAAAATTGGAAGTGTAGTGGACAGTGAAGAATGTTACATCAGAGTACAACAGGATTTTGATCAGATGGCTCAAAGGAGTGGCACACAGAGTTTAATTTAGATAAATTGAGGTTTGGAACGGCAGGAGGTAAGCAATAATGGTACCAAAAGAGAAAATGCTGAAGCAATAATGGTAATTTCCTGGGGAGTGTTTCTGAACAAAGAGATCTTGGAGTGCAAGTTCATAGCTCCTTGAAAATAGAGTTTCAGGCAGATAGGGTAGAAAATGAAGACATTTGGTATTCTTGGTATTCTTGTCTTCATTGGTCAGTCTATTGAGTATTGGAATTGAGAGATTTAGTGGGCGGCACGGTGGCACAGTGGTTAGCACTGCTGCCTCACAGCTAATCTAATCTAATCTAGATCATATTGCGGCTGCACAGAACATTGGTGAGGCCACTTTTGGGATATTGTGTTCAAGTATGGTCTCCCTGCTGTAGGAAAGATGTTGTGAAACTTGAAATGGTTTATAAGGACATTACCAGGTTGGACGGTTTGAGCTGTAGGGAGAGGCTGAATAGGCTGGGGCTAGTTTCCCTGGAGTGTCGAAGGCTGAGGGTTGACCTTACAGAAATTTATAAAATTATGAGGGGCATGGATAGGGAAAATAGACAAGGTCTTTTCCCTAGGTTAGGGGAATCCAAAACTGGATAGTACAGGTTTAAGGTGAGAGAGAAAAAGATATAAAAGGACCTAAGGGGCAACTTTTTCATGCAGAGAGAAGTGTGTGTATGGAATGAGCTGCCAGAGGAAGTGGTTGTGGCTGGTACAATTACAGCACTTAAAAGGACTCTGGATGGATATATGAAGAGGAAGGATTTAGAGGGATATGGGCCAAATGCTGACAAATGGGACTAGATTTATCTAGGATATCTGGTTGGCATTGACGAGTTGGGCCAAAGGGTCTGTTTCCCTGCTGTACATCTCTATGACTCTATGACTCTGAAATGCAGTGCTGACTTCCCTTGATAAAAGAATTGTCACTTAGCTGCTAATAGTGTGCTGAAAACCCTCAACCAGATGCTAACATATTGCCTTATTAATCCCAGAAGGAAATGCAGCTTTCAACTTGCACTGAAGCCTAAGCAAAACCTATTGGGTTTGAAACTTTGAGTGGCTATTGATAATCAGCTTCAGTGATGTCTCGCTTTATTTCTTCTCACCCCAAGATAGAAATAGCAACAACTCTATCAAGAGATCCATCATACCTTCACAAAATTGAACTGTGTAGGCAGCTGACTAAAAAAGTAATAGCTAAATGTCTGACAGAAATGTCCAATGTACCATTCAGACACAGGCTAAGTAAAACTAATCTCATGTTTCGGCAAAGAAAATAGTCTTCTCAGCTCAGATTAATATACCATCGTGATGCTCATACCAATAATTGTAGGGACATGATAATATTTGGGATGGGTAGATGCTATGTTAGAGACATTGGGAATAATTTTAAGTTTGTGGAGTGGATAGGAGACTAAAAATAATGAATTGATCACACATCCGCCACTTACAGATTTAAAAGAGCTGGGCTAATTAGAGTCAGGTGAAGCACCTGTTCTCAGGACATGCACTAATCAAAAGTACCTTCATTTCAACATAACGTTCATTCTTATATAAAAGGGAAGACATGAATGGCTGCACCAACAGCTAAGTGTCTTTCACGTATTGTTTTGGGGCAAGCAGATTAGAGACGTCCCAGGGACTGCTCTCTGTGAATGCCAGATCACTCACTGCTGCTCTAAACCATAGGTCAGCCCACCTGACAATCAGCCAGCCTTCAACCTGCCTGACCTGGTCTTCATACAAAGTTGGATTCTTCAATTCTCAATGCCTCAGCCACTAAAGCTCCTGTGCCATCTCAATAGCTTTCTCACTCCTGCTTATTTTAAAAGTCAATGGCTCAGAGGGATTAGCCATACCTTTACAGTGACCTTTTACAGTTGGCCTTTTACAGTTAAACAGATTGTCAGGCAAAAAGTTGTCAAGTTTCTGGGGTTGTTTAATTCCAGCATTATTTTAAATTAACAATACCAACTTAAGCGGCATTACTCACTTGAGCGCAAGATAAAATTTAGCCCATCTGGTTGCTTATGTGTATTGTGAAAATATGCTAAAAATTGATGATTGTTCACTGTTTTGTTGCCAAGTACATCGACCTCTTCAAAATTATTAATTGTTACCAATTAAAACATGAAAATATATTTTATGCTAATGTCAATTTCACCCATTTTAACAAGCAGTTTTGAAACAATCTGTTATTGAAAAAGATTGTAACAGCTGGTCTTTATGAAATAAATATGAAATAAAAATATTATAAAATCAGAAGCTGGCATCCTAATATTTCATAAAATGTTGCAGAGTTTTAGTTTGTACGACATTTCTCAAGCACTATCTCAAATGCTTTCTAGATGACCTAGAATTTGCAACACTGTTTTCAAAGTACATTCTATAATGCATTCTGGACAAAATTAATTTTCCCCCTAATTATGTTCAATGCTCAAATTTTTATAGATAGTTTAATTATAATGTTTAAAATTTCTATTTTAAGTAAGGTCATACAGCACATAAATAAGCCATTCTTCCCATTGTGTTAGTGCTAGCAATTTGAAACAACTATCTTTGTCCTGTACTCCTCCCCTATGCTTTCCTCATAAATTTTCATTATCACATATTTATCCGACTCTCTTGTGGAAGTCTCTACTGAATCTGTTTCATCCACACCTTCAGGTCATTCCACCTTGAAGCATGAAATAATTCACTTTGTCTCCCAACAGTTTGAAAATTACCTAAAATGTGTATCTTCTAACAGTGGGAGAAACTTTTCCTTATTTACTTGATCTCATAATTTGGATACCTCTATTAAATCTTACCATAATCTTATTTAAACACACTATGTTTAATAAAGCTTTAAATAAATTAAAAAGTTTTGTGTCAAACTAGTCAAGGTCTGACAAAACAAATCTCAACTAACCAAATTTCATTGAAAAGGTGGTTGGAAAAGACATAAAGCAATAGATTAGCATGGTGGCTCACTGGTTAGCAATGCTCCCTCTCAGTGCCAGGGACCTGGGTTTGATTCCACCACTGGGAGACTGTGTAGTTTGCTCATTCTCCCCGTGTCTGCATGGGTTTCCTCCAGGTATTCTGGTTTCCTCCCACAGTCTAAATGTCCAGATTAGATGGATTGGCCATGCTAAAATTATTCATAGTGTTCAGGGATGTGTTAGGCTAGGGTTCTGGAATACAACAGGGTCTGGGTGGGGTGCTCTTCAGGGAGTTTGTATGAACACGATGGGTCAAATGGCCTCCTCCCACACTGTAGGGATTCTATGGCACTGAAACAGCTCCTCAGTTTCGTTCTTTTGAACTACTGGATATGTATCATGCTGGCAAAAGTTGACAACATTTCATAAAATAAAGCTACATCTACCTATATATTTTTCAGAAAGTAATTTAGGATAACATGTACACCCTTCTGCTTTCTTTGCCTGCTCAAAATCAGCACTGAACTAATCTGAGATAAATTTCAGACATACCCAGAGGATCATGAGACAAGTGACTGGACTTGCATTTTGTTTAATGCTTGCATTTATTATGGATGCAAATATAGATGCTGGACGCCCACCCTTTGGGAATAATGCAGAAGTTGCGATACACAAATTAGACATTGTTACATTGCTCCCTAAATGCAAATGGAAATGAAATGATGTCATGATTTAATGTCTCAACTGAAAATGAGCTAAAATTATATAGCACATTATTGGTGCTACAGTAAAGCAAAAACACAGATGATTTGCTCGTATTCTATGCTTGAAATATTTGTCAGATGCCATTTCTTGGTGTAAATATAGACTTGAGCCCACCCTTGGTTTTGACCTGAATTTTACCGCACCCTTCAATTTAAATAACTTCCATAGTCTTGGAAAATATCTGGTGCTTCCTGATAACCTTCGTGCTTATACACAATCAATTACACCCTGATTGGAAATTATAAGCAAAATATCCTGGGCCAGGACATCTTATGACTGTCTTTAGGCTATTTGTAAAGGCATTGTTTTAATATTATTACTGGACACAATTCCAGCCAGAACTATCACATGAATCCCACTTCCACTCCTATGATCAACTGGAATTCCTGGTCTTAAGAAGTGTGACTGCATCTCCCACAAGATGTGTCCCAATGTAGGCCCAGGTATGGGTACATCCCCGTGTCAAGCACCAGGACAGCAATTATCCGAATTAACATTACACACTGATAACATTCCTCAGAATCATTACAGGCATTTTCTGGAATATTTCAAATTTCCAGTGTCTGCACTATTTTGCATTTGCATGGCCTCTCAGTCAGATTCTTGTGGGTTCAAGTGGCATTTTGGAGCCTTGAGCACAAACTCCAGTCTGAAAGTGTCATGTAAAACTGGGGTGGTGCTGCTTTAGTCACAGCAGCCTCCTGTTCTAGAGGTAGGAATACTACCATTGCACCACAAGAGCCTAGTAACTATTTTGCAGATTCAATGTTAACTGAGAACCCCCCTGTAGGTAGGTATAAAATATCCTATTAAAAGTGAAGCAAAAAGCAAGGGAGTCTTCCTGGCTCGTATTTATCATTCTATCAAATGACTGAAACAGATGGGTGGCACAGTGGCTTAGTGGTTAGCATTGCTGCATTTCAGTACCGTTGACCTGCGTTTGAATCCAGCCAACAGACAGATGACTATGTGTGTGAAGTTTGCACATTCTCCCTACGTCTGCGTGGGTTTCCTTCGGGTGCTACGGTTTCCTCCTTCAATCCAAAGATGCACACCTTAGGTGGATTGGGTTAGGGATGTATGGGTTAGGTGCATTAGTCGGGTAAATGTAGAGTCTGGGTGGGTTACTCTTCGGAGGGTCGGTATGGACTTGTTGGGCCTAATGGCCTATTTCTACACTGTAGGAATTCTATGATGATTGGGTTTTTATTTGTTTGATACCTCTAGGGCCTGGCTGTTTGCAAATTGGTGATGTATTTCCACATTTTAATGGCAATTAAACTTTAAAAGTACTCCTCTAGCTATGAAGTGTTGAGGTTACGAAAGACTATACATAAATGTATCTTGTTGCTTCTTTCTGGCACATTGTGATGTACACCCAGTTCTGGCTGCTCCAGTGGATGCCTGCCAAGGTTATTGTGGGACTTTTGGAGATTTGCAAGGTTCTGGATTGAGAATCAAACCCACAACCCCATGACTTAAAGATGAGATTGCTACTAACTAATACTTTAAATTCACTTTCGCCATCTCATTTTAATTACTTGTTCAGCTATGTTTTTATCACAATGTGTGGTGACAAACTGTGGGTTACTGCCAACAACACAGACGTGACTTCATAGCTGGTGATCTATCAGGTCAACCACTCATGGGATAGAAATCAAGTGTTTGTTCCCAGATTTGTTTTATTGTAAGATTGTTAATAAAAGTTTGTTGTGCATTGTACAATTGTAATATTTTATAGGCCATGCTGTCAAGACTTCAGATAAAACAGATACACAGTTTGTACAAAGGTTTAAGTATAAATAGGATTAAATCAAATGCGTGAATAGATTGTGTAAATTGTGATTATGTTTCTGCTGAGTCAGATTTAGTACCTTTTGGTACCTTGTACTAAAGAAATTTAACCAAATTTGAAAACTAGATTAGCTGTTATATAGAGTTCAAAAATGGGTGGAGAAAGTCTGAAGTGATAATAAAGCTGATAAGATGAATTTTAATGTGTTCCAAAGTTCTATCACCCCAGAGAAATCAACAGGAAATCATTATTCCCACAAAGATATTTTAATCCAGCATCACTTTTTAAAAGCCTTTTGACTGACAGTGCATTTAGTGCTTGTCAATGCAAGAGAATTGGTATCGTTTCCATCTTTCCTGACAAAAAGGCCCTAATTCATGCTACAATCTGCTTGTATAGCACGCAAAACAACATTTTTCTTGGTACATGTGACAACAATAAATCAAACTCAAATGTCAGGCGCTTTTACTTTTAGACTAGGTGCAGAATGCAGGGCCTTGATATGGATGGGTAAGCACACTAGAATCGTCAAAATGGGCAGCAGACCAGGAGTGCCTTATGTCATTCTCGCCCATATTTACTGGTATATAAATGACCTGCCAGTATCCAGTAATTGGTTAACTGATCAATGGAAGGGAATTAGCATTATAGGAGGCTGCAATCACAAAACCATGAGAAAGACAGAGAGAGAGAGCTGCTTGCAGTCAGTGGTGGGCTTAGAAGTGATTGGGTTGGATTTAGCTGCAAATGGGTTCGGGCAAAGATGTGTGGGGAGCAGGCAGTGTTTGGGAGTGGAATGGGGGTAGAGCCCTGGTGTGTCCGGCTTTGATCATGGGATTGAGGGGCCAGGAAATCCCACCTGGATGTGCAAAAGAGGAATTGGGGCTAGTTTCAGCCACGTCGGCTCATCAGCCCTTTCCTGTGGCAAATTCAAAATTTCCTAAGTGGTAGCACACATTCTTTTGTAATGGCCCTTTTCAAGATAGATATCAAAGTGGAGAGTGGGATTAACAGCATGATTTCAATTCAAAATGTGTTGTGATAAAGCTCTTAATCTCCCATTCCCACCTGCATTTCCTTCACTCCAGAGACAGATGTGTATCTAAAATCCCAAGAGAGGAAGATGATTTTAGTTCAATTAACTACTGGGAAAACAATTTTGATCCCTGACCCAGGCTTCTCCTGGACTTTGTGCAGGCTGATTAAAATCATACAAATTATCAAAGCCTCATTAGGTACCGATCTGAGACTGAAACTCCACATCATATCCATCGATTGCTAATTGTTACCTCATAATATTACAAGGTAATACCAAAGATGGAGGCCATTTGCTCCAACCTGGTTCTTAGTGCTTCACATTAGAATTACTCCATATGGAGTCATAGAGATGTACAGCATGGAAACAGACCCTTCGGTCCAACCCATCCACGCTGACCAGATATCCCAACCCAATCTAGTCCTACCTGCCAGCACCCGGCCCATATCCCTCCAAACTCTTCCTATTCATACACCCATCCAAATGCCTCTTAAATCTTGCAATTGTACCAGCCTCCACCACTTCCTCTGGCAGCTCATTCCATACACGTACCACCCTCTGCGTGAAAAGGTTGCTCCTTAGGTCCCTTTTATATCTTTCCCCTCTCAACCTAAACCTATGCATTTTAGTTCTGGACTCCCTGACCCCAGGGAAAAGACTTTGTCTATTTATCCTATCTATGCCCCTCATAATTTTGTAAGCCTCTATAAGGTCACCCCTCAGCCTCCGATGCGCCAGGGAAAACAGCCCCAACCTGTTCAGCTTCTCCCTATAGCTCAAATCCTCCAACCCTGGCAACATCCTTGTAAATCTTT
>NC_057712.1:79293083-79296149 GCF_004010195.1 Chiloscyllium plagiosum
CCCTCTGGTGTATCCAGTATCTCCAACTGAATCTGGATATCGCGTGGTGTGGATCAAATTGGCTGATGGCTGGTAACTGGATTGCTGTGGACCACTGGAGGAGGCTGAGGTGCATCATCCACTCAGCACTTCTGACTGAAGATTGTTGTGAATGCACCAGCCTAATCTTATACACTGAAGTGCTGGGCTTTTCCATCATTAAGGATTGGGATACTCGTGGAATCTCCTTCTCCAATGACTTGTTTAATTGTCCATAACTATTCTCTCTCGAACTAGAAGGACTGCAGAGCTTAGTTCTGATCTGTTGCTTGTGGGATCACTTAGCTTTGTCTATCACTTAGTGCTTATGCTGTCTGGCGCACAAGTAGTCCTGTTTGGTGGCTTCATCAGGCTGACATCTCATTGTCAGGTATGCCTGGTGCTGCTCCTGCCCTCCTGCACACTCCATTGAACCAAGGTTGATCCTCTGGTTTGATGGTAATTGTTGTGAGGGGGATATGCCAGGCCATGAGGTTGTGCTGGAGTACAATTATGCTGCTATTGATGACTTGCAACACGTTATGGAAACCCAGATAGATCTGTTCGAAGTCTGTCCCAGTTAGCACGGTGATAGTGCTACCTACGCTGGTGGAGCTTATTCTCAATGTGCAGGTGTGACTTTATCTCCACAATAACTATGCAGTGGTCACTCTTAACGATAATGTCATGGACAGATACTTCTGCAACTGGCAGATTAGTAAGGCTATGGTCAAATATGGCTTTTCCCTCTTGTGGCTTCCTTCACCACCTGCCGTAGACCCAGTCTATCCGGTATATCCTTTAGGACTCGGCCAGTTCAAGCAGTAATTCTGCTGCTGAACCACTCTTTTTCTGGACATTGACATCCCCAACCCAGAGTACATTTTGTGCCTTTGCCACCCTCAGTGCTTCCTCCAGTGTTGGTCAGCTTGGAGGAGTACTGACTCATCAGTTGGGAGAGACTGGTACATAGTAATTAGCAGGAGGTTTCCTTTTTCATGTGTAAACTAATGCCATGAGTCTTCCTGGGATACAGTTCACTGTTGTGGACTCCCAGAGCAATTCCCTTCCAACTGTATCCCACTGTGCTACCACGTCTGCTTTGTCTATCCTGCTGGTGAAACAGTAGATATCCGGGGAAGGTGATGGCGTGTCTGGGACATAGTCATACTCACACAATCAGACCTTAAATACCAAGTCAAGCTGTTGCTTCACGTGTCTGTTTTTTTCTATTCACTGTTTCCTGCCAGCTGTCCCATTCTAGAAACATGGCCATATATTCGCCCCAATCCACTAAGATTTGATTTTGCAAACTAGGCTGGGAGATTTATCAACATTTTTTCTGAAAATCCACGTGTTTTACATCCATTGTTTCTCTTTCATTTGTCTCCCCGTCAGTTTCTCAAACATAATTCCCATTTCATAAATCTATGTTAGTGTTGTCTATGACCATTACTTTCAGTCCCAATAATTTCTCCCAAACAATTTACTTACTATATTCTGTGTTCCATGTACTATTTCATTTTCCCACACCATACTTGGTTGTCCTGGTATTGTCAGAAAGTTCAGTGAAGACAGAACTGAAGTTGTGGATTCATAGTTTTGCCATTTCCTTGTTTCCCATTCTCCATTTTCTGGTTTCAAGCTGGAAAAAAATCTGCACTGTTTTTTCATACTTCTGTTTTTTCATACTTCTCACATTGATATAATTTGACAAGCTATAACAGTTCACTCTTATAATCTTCGTGAACATTATCTTCAGAAACCCACGAATTCATGACTTAAGCTGCTCAGCTCCACATCATACACTCGCAGGAGCATCGTTTCTGTACCAACAGAAATACAGCACGATTTATATTAGTCCCACTTTCCAACACCAGGCCCATAGCCTGTAATGTTATGAAACTTCCAGGTACTTTTAACGGTTGAGAGGTTAGCCGTGATAACTCCCCTCTCAGGAAGTACATTTCAGACCTCAACACCCTCTGGGTGAAAAAAAGTAATCTTTAAATCCTCTCTGAACCTCGAACCCTTCACTTTTAGATTAGATTACTTACAGTGTGGAAACAGGCCGAAGCGCAACCTACCCATACCCCTAGATTTGCCCCTTACCTAACACTACGGGCAATTTAGCATGGCCAATTCACCTGACCTGCACATCTTTGGACTGTGGGAGGAAACTGGAGCACCCGGAGGAAACCCACGCAGACACGGGGAGAATGTGCAAACTCCACACAGTCAGTCGCCTGAGGCGGGAATTGAACACTGTGCCACTGTGCCGCCCACTTTAAAAGTGTGCTCCCTGGTTCTTGACCCTCTGTCTAAAAGGAACAGCTGCTGTCTATCCACCCTGTCCATGCCCCTTGTTAACTTATCCTTCTGAATCACGTCCCCCGCGCCTCCTCTGCTCCAAAGTAAACAACCCGAGCTTATCCAGCCTCTCTCCATCGCTGATATGCTCCATCCCAGGGATCATCCTGGTGAATCTCCTCTGCAACCACTCCAGTACAATCACATCCTTCCTGTAATGTGGCTCCCAGAACGACATGCAGTACTCCATCATGGACTAAACCAAGCCCCGTATAGCACTTATAATCTACTCCCTGATTATTAAACGCTACACCCAAGGTTCAATTCTTAACTAGTCCATTACCCTGTTCAATCACGTTCAGGAATGTGTGGAGAAACACCTTGTGAGCTTCCTAGTGTGCTGCCAATCATTGTGTACACCCCATGTCTGGTTCCTCCTTCCAAAGTACATCACCTCATATTTATCAGGATCACATTCCATTTGGCATTGATATGCCCATCTGATCATTCCACTTGCATTTTCCTGTAAAATCAGAACTTCCTCCTCACTGCCAACCACCCGGCCAATCTTTGTTTCAAACACAAACTTACTTATCACAACTCCCACCCCTCCACCCACCCCCCTCCCCCTCCAGATTCACATCTATACCATTTATGAATGCTACAAATAATAAGGGACACAGCACTGATCCCTGTAGTACACCAGGGACACTGGTCTCCAGTCACACAAACAACCTT
>NC_057712.1:79297529-79300427 GCF_004010195.1 Chiloscyllium plagiosum
CACAGGCTGAGTTTCCCCATCAGACAATCTTGCCATTTTATGGATTAGTCTGGAGAATACCTTTCTCAGTTCCTCTGTAGTCAGTATATTCTATCTTAGATTGGGACTCCAAATGGTACGCAATACTCTAATTTCAGTCTCAGCAACACTCTATGCAGCTGGTGCATGACATCTTCTATATTGCAATTACATACACATGAATGTTAACCTAATTTTTCGTTTCCTATTTGCACGCGTTCTTCCTAATTCCTTTCACTTTAACTTTTCTTATGAAGTTAGTGGGAGAGTTCTTAAAAAAGATCCTCCTGAATATCCAACCATACGTTATCCATTAGCTCCTTGTTGCCTACGTCCACAAGAATCATCTTCAAACTGTTCCAAAAAATGTTTGCCACGTATGGTTTTCGTTTCATCGATGCATGATCATCCTCCTCAGCTTTCCCATTACCTTCTGTATATCCGGTAACACGTTCTTTGTAATTCAGCCCAGGAGACACACGACCGCGGATTACAAGTTAACTGATCTGTAGTTCACCACTCTCCATCTTCATCCGTTCTGAAACTGTTGGATAATATTTATAACTTTGGCCATATCCAGAGTGGCTAAATATCGTTCAGGAATATATTGGAAAATAACATGAAAATTCGCAATGCATCAATACTTCTATTGCTGCTTCCTCTGATATTCTTGTATGAAGTACATCTGATCTGTCAGATTTATAAATACTCAATCCAGTTTTCTTTTCAAAGATGACCTCAACACTGATAAGAATGATCTTAAACTTTACTTACACAAGTCCCATGGTCACTTGGTATTTCTGGGAGAATTTCTGGATATTCTGCCTTGAAGATAGACACAAATAAACTGTTTCGTTCCCCTGTGATTTCTCTGTTCTCTAAAATAAATTACCCTGCCCGCACGCATACTGTTCCATATTTGACCTTGTTTTTACATTAGTTTCATACACTGATATACTTTTTTAAGCAGTCTTTATGTTTTTATTAGCAGGCTTTATGTTTTTCTTTAGCAGTTTGTATGTTTTTCTTTTGTTTGCATGCTGTTTCGCTTTTTGATTTCCTTCTCAGTTTCTTGGTCATCCGTTGCTGGGTCCTACATTTCTCCGAATCCACTGGCTTACTACAACACTTGGCATTTTTCTAAGCTGCTTCCATTGACCTAATAGGTAGTTAAAGGTGAGACTGAAAGGGTTAGGTCGGAGAGGAGGGTGGACCAGATTGATGGGAAGGAAGATGAACACATAGGGACGTTCAAAAGGGGGGAGTGTGCTGAGTTGGAAGATTGGACTGAGATAAAGTGGAGTTAGGGGAAATGGGGAAACTGGTGAAATCTACATTAATCCCCTGTGGAGGGTCCCAAGGCAGAAGAACAACCTTTCTCCATCCATGCTTCGGGTGGTTAGGGTTTGGCGATGGAGGAGGCCCAGGACTCTCATGTCCTTGGCAGAGTGGAAAGGAGAATTAAAATGTTTAACCACGAGGTGATGGAGTTGGTCAATGTGGCTGTTCCAGCGATGTTCTCTGAAATGATCCACGTGTGTCTCGCTAATGTGGAGAAGACCACACTGAGTTTAAAGGATGAAGTAGATGAGGCGTTCTGTCTCCCTTCATCACCTATCACTTTCAACACCACCTTCATCTACCTATCGCATTCCTAGCTACCTGCATCCTGCCACACCCCCTTCACATTTAACTCTCAGCTCCCTTGACCCAGAAGCCTCATTCCTGATGAAATGTTGTGCCCGAAACGACAATGCTCCTGCTCCTAGTACGCTGCCTGACTGTGCTTTTCCAGCGCCACTGATCTCCAGCAGTGCGGTGCCCACTTTCTCCTCACACCTTCAGGACTTGCATGATTCAGATTTATAACAGTTACTTCAAATATACCGTATACTCAAAACAGCATAAAGGAAAACTAATGCATTGTGGTCACTGTTCCCAAAAGGTCCATTACTCCAAAATTTTCAATTAGATTTTCTGATCATCCAACACCAAATCCTAAATAACCTGATCTCTAGCTCAGTGCTCGACAAAATGTTAATGCCAGCCATCTAACACATGCTCATGAAATCTATTTTTCCCAGCATTAGCATTCAGTTGGGTTAAAACAGTTTAGATATAATGTAAACAGAACATTATTACTGCAGTAGTCACAAATGTGTATATCTCATTTTCCTGTTTTCTAACCTGCCGAACATTTGTATTGCAGCTTTCACTTTGATATATAATTCCTATCAATGTTTCCTTCTCCTTGCTGTTTTTACGCTCCACGTTACAAGATTCTGTAGATTCTGAGCGACGTGGGCTTTGGGAAGATTAATGGTAGAGATCATCTTGCCACATCATTTATGATCTTCTTCACCATCATTGTGACATTTTCTCCAGATTTCCCGTTATACTAGTGGAGTAGAGAAGGACAATGATCGTTCAACAATGCTCTGTATTATCCCCAAAGAGCTGAGACAGCTCTAACCTGGGTGGGAACCTTACAGCAGGCTGGTAAAGCATTGCTGCTGCTGCTGTACAGGATCTTAGTGAGATCACATCTGGAGTAGTGTGTACAGATTTAGTCTCTTCAATGTAGAAAGGATATTGTTATATTGGAAGCAGCTCAGAGATGGTCCCCTCAACTGATTCCTGCAATGAAGGTGCTAGCTTATAACGAAAGGATGCCCAGGTTGATCCAATAGCCATTGGAGTTTACAAAAATGAAAGATGATCATATTTCAACATAGATGCCAGGAAGGAGTCAACAACTGAAGCGAATTACACAGATAATGGCGGAATCAATTCCGTTCTCCTGCCTGTTACACAGGAACAACAGAAGGATATTCAGGCCTTTGACCCTGTTACAGTAGAATAGGACGAGGCTGTTCAGCC
>NC_057712.1:79300765-79402145 GCF_004010195.1 Chiloscyllium plagiosum
CCCATATCCCTCCAAACCCTTCCTATTCATATACCCATCCAAATGCCTCTTAAAGGTTGCAATTGTACCAGCCTCCACCACATCCTCTGGCAGCTCATTCCATACACGTACCACCCTCTGTGTGAAAAAGTTGCTCCTTAGGTCTCTTTTATATCTTTCCCCTCTCACCCTAAACCTATGCCCTCTAGTTCTGGACTCTCTGACACCAGGGAAAAGACTTTGTCTATTTATCCTATCTATGCCCCTCATAATTTTGTAAGCCTCTATAAGGTCACCCCTCAGCCTCCGATGCGCCAGGGAAAACAGCCCCAACCTGTTCAGCTTCTCCCTATAGCTCAAATCCTCCAACCCTGGCAACATCCTTGTAAATCTTTTCTGAACCCTTTCAAGTTTCACAACATTTTTCCAATAGGAAGGAGACCAGAATTGTACGCAATATTCCAACAGTGTCCGAACCAATGTCCTGTATAGCTGCAACATGACCTCCCAACTCCTGTACTCAATACTCTGACCAATAAAGGAAAGCATACCAAACGCCTTCTTCACTATCCTATCTACCTGTGACTCCACTTTCAAGGAGCTATGAACCTGCACTCCAAGGTCTCTTTGTTCAGCAACACTCCCTAGGACTTTACCATTAACTGTATAAGTCCCAAAGTGCAGCACCTCGCATTTATCTGAATTAAACTCCATCTGCCACTTCTCAGCCCATTGGCCCATCTGGTCAAGATCCTGATGTAATCCGAGGTAACCCTCTTTGCTGTCCACTACACCTCCAATTTTGGTGTCATCTGCAAACTTACTAACTGTACCTCTTATGCTCACATCCAAATCAATTATGTAAATGACAAAAAGTAAAGGACCCAGTACCGATCCTTGTGGCACTCCACTAGTCACAGGCCTCCAGTCTGAAAAACAACCCTCCACCGCCACCCTCTGTCTTCTACCTTTGAGCCAGTTCTGTATCCAAATGGCTAGTTCTCCCTGTAAACCATGAGATCTAACCTTGCTGACAAGTCTCCCATGGGAAACCTTGTCGAACGCCTTATTGAAGTCTATATGTGTAAACAACATTTTAATATTCTGAGTTTGTCTTCTAATCATGTAATTTAATAGAAAATAATGTTCCAAATTTACATTTTTTATGCTTTAAAACACTCCAGTGAAAAGCTTAGCCCGCTCTCAATTCTGGACTCATCTGTATTTTGTCAGCTCTTGGTTTAATTAGACTTAAGTGTAATATAGGGTATGAATGCAACTTGTAACAAAGCATAAAGTTAGCTGCCCATGACAATACTAGCACGAGAGCCAGAGAACTTTTAATATTTGCTAGACCAACAGACAGAGATGGATATTGTGTAGCTGCAGGCCACTTTGGAGGCTGTGAGTTAGAGAAGTCTTGAACGGAGGGAACTCAACGTTTGTTTGTGGTCAGAAGGAGCATGGCTGGTTTGGTTTTAAATTTGCCATCTCACCCTGATATTCAAATACTCAATAGTTCCCAACTGCCTATAGCGCATGACCACAGCCACGCCAGAAACTTGGGGGTTACAGGACAGGTGAAAGGGAAAGATCGGGGTAGCCCTGATTATAAATAACGATGTAAGGACAATTGTGAGGAAGAATTTTGGCTCAACAGACCTGGAAGTTGAACGTTAATGGGCAGTGGCAAGGGTGGTGATGATAAGAAACAATGGGCAGAAAACATTGCAGGCAGGTTAATGTCCATAGCGTTGAGCTTATCATTCATCAAAAATAAGAACTGTTTACTACCCAAAGTACTGCAAACATTGTAAGGATCTTTACATTTGATGGAAGAGGAATATCAATGCTGCACACTGAACAGACAGAAGACAAGACTTGTTTTTTAAATGCATCAAGCTGTTCGGACTTTGGCAGGTGAGATTTGAACTCAGAATTTCTGGAAAATTTAACATTGACACCTGCCTCAAATCCATTCTTGTTGACTAGGCAGGATTAACATTGTGGTTACTAATTGTGCCAAATTGGCTTGCTATTTACAGTATCATAGTGTTCAGAACATTTTCATCAGTCTTTTCTGTCTTGAAATGTAACATGGTACTAATTTTTGGTTAGCTCCCATATCCATTTACTTCCAGGTCTTTTATCTTTGAGCTTCTTGATTAATTTTTCCTCTCGGCCTTATTGTGTGAGTGCTTACTTATGGTTACACAAATTATGAAGTTGCTGTAGTTAGATCAAATCCCATAATTTGCAGTCAGTGTGCCTCTTCCCAGTATCATCTGATACTGTTAGAGAAGTAAGGTTTCATGTGATCAACCAAGAACTATGACATTTCATCACTGTTCAGACTAAGGACATTTTACATGTTAACAATGATCAACACAATTGTTTGGCAGAGGCAGGAAATAGCAAAGGAGAAACAAGAATAGGGATGCTTCTTTGGAGGATGCAGATTTAGCAAAATCTAGGGAACAATTCCAAACTATGATAAACTGACAAGACAAGGTGCAAACAGAAAACCATCTTACTTTCCTCAGCATAAACAGCTCTGATATCTCAGAGTTCCTCTTACAAGTCACACACAATACTGATTTGACATACATCCATGCTCTTTCAATCTCTACTGACAATATCCTGGAACGTTCTGCCTAACAACAAAACCAACAAAAAAACCAGCAATTTTTCAGTTTCACACTGCAATTGCAGATGGAGGAATATAAGGGACAGTTCTAGCACCCCATTAACAAACGTTAAGCATCTGCAGTCATTTTCCTTGTTTTATTTGCAGCGGTTGGCTCAGCTAAGAATAGTTAAGCAGAATCTAGAAGGATCAATAAGGAAATGATAAAGATGTTGCAGCTGGCTTACTGCTTTATAAAAACTTGAGATGAATGACTAGGGCTGAATTTAAAGCAAATGAAATGCGGTCTCACCCGCCAGGTGAAACACCCGAAGGCCTTGTGTTGACTCTTTATATGAAGACCTATGACATGAAGTGCCAATCAGGCACTACTATGCTGCAGTAAACCTTTCCCAAGATCAAGGACCCAAGGGACAGAAGTCCCATTTGTTGAAAATCGCTGGCAAATCAGAAATACCAACTGAAGCCCAGAGTCACCATTTAAGAACTTCATTTTGTCTCATTTCAAAACAGGTCCTCTGATCTGCTCATGATAGATACTGGGTGAGTTGGCATGTTAGATATAAGAGTAAGAGGTGTTATGTGGGGGGCATACATTGGTGCTGTTGGCATAGGTCCTATAAAGAGCCATTGTTTGGATAGAAGGCATAGGTTGCCATGGAGTGTGAGGAGCAATGGGGGTTGAGCACAGATGCTTAAGACAGCACTGAGGGGATGATGGGCCATAAAGGACAGTAGAGGGCATAACATGACATGGATGGCGAGTGTGTCAATGAGTGAATGGTTATAATAAGCCTGGAGTCAGTCTTATGATTTTCTTTAGCAACTTTAACACAGTGTCTGAGCAGCAAGGCAGATCGTCGTCAGCCTGCCTCTGCACCTGGCTGCCTCAACTGGGGTCGACCATTACAATGCCGAGAAAACTTAGTAGCCAGAACTACCCCAGAGCAAAACCCCGAAATTCCAAAGCACTTTCTTCTGGGTCAGATTTGCAGAGCTGGGGAATGTCCTGACTTTGTATTCTTTATCCAGGAGTGATCATCCAGGCCCAAGTGTGCAAACAAGTCTCAAATTGGAACCAGCAACTAGGGAACAGAGTTTGGAGTGGGACATAAAACCAAAGGCTTTAATCCTCACAATATGTAATTGGAGAAAGTTTCTTCTCATCCACTTCTGCATAAATAATTTGATAATTTTGCAAAACTGGAACAATCGACAGTGTGGATGTTAGCAGTGCACCTATAAAAACTAAAGCTGTCACCGATGGGAATCATATAGCCGATAAATACAACGGGGCTAAAGATAGACCCTACTGGGACAACACAAGTGACTGTGCTGTTAGATCTGTCATTGGATATTTGTTAAAGTAGATAGGGGTTTTAAGCAACAGTGACCCATTCCTTGTGACTCTACCAAGCTACTGCATTGCTCAGTTACAATTTGTAGATTTTATTTTTGCTGGTCTAGTTCTATTGCCATAATGTTCCTAAAAGTGCAACTGAAATCCATTTACAATGGCAGTACGGAATTATTTTTCTAGTCATTTGCAATCTACCTGAGCATACATTGGGCTACTGTCAACCATCAGTCAGATCCTCTGAACTTAGGGAATTGTAATGTGGATGGAGAGTGTTGAACTTTTAGATCAGGCAGACCTGCTTGGTTGTGTATTGATTCTAAGCCAGAGGACCAGGACTTCAAAAGGCACAAGGCACACTTTGTATCCTTAACTTCAGTGTAGTAGTTGGCGTGCTATACTGCTGATTTCTGAAGAAGATTTGGATTGAATTTCCATCTGCTTTTAACACATGGGTGGAGAAGATTCCATGATATTATTTGAAAGGAGTAGATTTCAAGGCAGATTTATTAATCTGGTACCTGAATCATCAAAACCCAACATACTCCAGATTTGTGTGATGATTGAATAGCGCATCTGGAGGATTCAGCTCGAGATAGCTCTGCAAGCCAGTCCCATTTCAAACTGATAGCAAAGCAAAATACTGCACATGATGGAATTCTGAAACAAATTTGAAGACAGAACAGAAAAACGGGTCATAATTGGACTCAAACCTTTAGACTCTTTCTTTCTCGATGCTGCCAGATATATCGAGTTTCTCCAGACTTCTCTGTGTCCCTTTCAAACTGAGTTCACAAACCTTTAGTGAGTTTACCAGTCACTGCACTGTAAGTAAATAAATAAGTAAGCAAGAGTTGCACATCTTTCTTCCTAGGAATACAAACTGACCATTTAGTTTCACACGCCTATTCCATCATTCAATGAGATAAGGGTGACCTAAATATACTTCAATGGGTCTTTGTCCTTTATTTCCTCAAAACCACTGGCTAACATTCATATCTTTACTGGAACAGTTGAAATGCCCCAATCCACACCACCCGTTTTCACTTAAGGTTCTGGACGATATTTAACTTGATCATACACTACCTTACACAAAGAGCAATTTTTTAAATCGTACATTCCGATCCCAGCATCAGGCAATTGATATCAGAGAGCTTTATGGCATCTTGGGTTTCTAAGGAGAACTATATAAATCTATTGTCTATTCTTTCATTGCCAAAGTCAATTTCTCAGTAGCTTGGTCCAGAGATTAAAGTATGGTGAGGGTTTGTGCACACAAGTATCCAATTTATCCAAAATAAATTTGTCACTAGTTGTTTTCATGTTGCCAGGCCAGTTTACTAATCTTCTCAATTCCATAAGTCCTGATCTTCTTTAAAACTCATTTACAACTTTACAGCTGATACAAACCTAGAAGTGAAACATTATGGGAAAAGCTGCTACTACGTTGGCAGGGACTAATACATTGAGACATCAGAATGGAATCATTTGATAAGGGAGAAGAAAACAGCAAAATAAAAGGGGGATGCACACGGTGTTAAAAATGTTATTAATTTAAAACGACAAATTATATGGTTAATAAGATTTATTTCTTCGCATCAATTTATACTATTCAAATCACTATTTGAAATAATCAATTATTGAAAAATTATGGAAGTTAATATGGAGATAAAGACCTCATGTTAACATTAGAAAATGTTGTCTATTTAGTTTAAACATGATATAAAAAAGTACATATTCAAACAATTCATTACATATTAATTACTATTTCCATTAAATTTTCAGAACAGTGGGAAAATTCTCAAAGAGGCCAGTTACAAAAAAAACCTCAAAGAACATTTCCCTTAAAAGATAGCAAACAATTATTTACATGAGAAAGTAAAACAAGTTTTATTGTATTTTTTAATAAACACAGGCCAGAATATCATAAATCACACCAAATCACAACATTTGTGACAATATCCTGGCTCGTTTGACTCCTCTCCACTCCAAACAAAATAAATCCATTCCCAATATAATTAAACAATCTTATTATGAATAAAGCTGTGCCCAGGCAAAATGTAAATGCATGGGGACTAGAGGGGAAAATCATCCAGTCGCTAGAGTCATACCTGACAAAGGAACTAGGATTGCTCCACTCAGGAGCTTTCCAGAGATGACACAAGTCAGGGCATTGCAACAGAAGATCCTCAGGAACAGTGTTCTTAGCCCCAAAATCATCAAATTCATCCATCACCATGGGGCCATCATCATTTCAGTACCACTCTTGTAATAGTGATTCTATAGCATTCAGTAGCATTCAAATTACTGTTACTGAAAAAGCTTTTGCCAATCTATAGCTGAGCCAGGACTTCATCCAGCCTGGGATGACCAGTGTCAGATAGCATTTGCACTATATCTGGACAAAGGGAATGCTTATTTTCAACAAATAATGCCTAATCAGCTCTCGTTCATAACCACCAATGAGTCTTCCTCTAATCAATGTGTATGACGTTCCAATTTACCAGAAACTTAATCAATTAAGCACTTTATCGTTTGGTAGCTGTAAAGCTAAAGCAGATACCAGGGGCAGAATTTTTAACTGATTGTTTTACTTGAAACAACAGGGCCATAGAGGACTGTGGAGTAGTTGGAATCTTTGAGGACAGCAGTGGACAGTTCCGTCGAAGGGAGCAATGCCGAGCCCCTGGGGCCATTCAGGAATAAGGAAGCTCTGCAGCAGCAGCGGAAATTGTTTCTGGCCCCTTAAAGCATTCCCTGAGGCCGTGTTCATGCTTTGTGAGAGAAGTAGGAGAAATCAATTTCTAACAGTGTGCCATTATTTTTTTGGAATGCATGGTGATAGCTGTGAGGTGGCGTGAATGGAACACAAACACCAGCATTTTCCAGATTGGACTGAAAGGCCTGTTCCTGTGCTGTAAATGTAATTCTATGTAAATGTATTTAGCATTTCATAGTGATCAATTTTTAAATTTTACAGCTGAATATCTACATTTATACATCTTTTTCATGGAAAAATAAAACAACTAACTACTTGAAAAGAACTTCAGAAACTAGCACATCCAAACTTGTTAGACTACAAAAGAAATCAAGTACATGCATGCTCCAGAAATCCATAAATTTTCCCAGGTCTGAACTTTGAGAAATACATGACAATATTCTAAATTTTTAAAGCAAATAATATGTCACTGTTCTATGTTTTGCACAATGATTGAAAATCTTGAGTATGTGTCTCATTATTTCCAATGCAGAATTTAGAACCATATTCTACAACCAGAAAACACAAGAAATCCAGATTATCAATTTTTGCTAATCCACAGGATTTGATTGATCAATAGTAATCAAATGCTTAATGCTTGCTTGCATCTAAACTTTCATACATTGAATGTTTGCCTGTATTTAAAATGTATAAATTTACCCTTCTAAGTATAATTCTCCACAAATACACTGTTTAGACATACATATTCTCTTGTTCTCATTTTCCTTTGTTTCCAGAATATCACATACTGTTCATTGTTGCATTTGATTTATTCATTGTCCCAGATAAACTTTAAAGGCACATCCTTCATTTTTTCTTGGAAAACTCTATCAAACATTTCAGATTGAGCCACAGTGAAGTGATTTTTCCAGTCTCCAATTTTACCTGTAAAGAAGAGAATGTAATTCCATAAACAGGATCAATACAATCAGCAAATAAAGAGGTAGAGCAGGAGGAGATGGGAGGCTTTGGGATGTGGAATTGGGAGAACTTGGCTTTCCAAGTATTAATTGTGAACTCTTAACTTACTGTTGGTTGGTAGCTGCTTCTTCTGCTGCAGTTCTTAGTTCCTGCCGTACTCGTACCAATTACTTCAATCACGGTACGGTGGTGAAAGATGGCATTAAGTCCTTACATATGTAAAAAGTCTAATGCTTATTTTCAGATTATTGACAAGGACATTCAAAAGTATTTAAGAAAAGACTATTAAAGTCAAAGCTGTGGTGATCCTAGTCTTTGCATTTGATGACTAAGTATTGCAGACTGACACATGCTGAGGGCCAGGACCACATGTTGAGGGATGTATCAAAGCTTGAGTCAGCCACTGCAATTTTGAATCATTAATTAATATATTTTTATAACTGTTATCAACAAAGCATATTTTGGGGGAAGAAATGTGGAGACACTGGTAAATCTTGGCAGCAGATAAGTTAACTGAAGTTAAGAAAATAATAAAGAGTGGAAATGGTAAATGAGGTCTCCCCCAGGATTTAGTGTATGGAAGACTGATGCTAATAAATTCTACCAATTGACCTGAATTCATTAACTCAATGCAGACAAATAAGAATATCAATAAAGACAGCGTAGAAATAACAATGAGTCAGAAAAATATGCAAGTCTGCAGATTTAAGTTGGAAAATTTAAAAAGACCAAATGTAGAAAACCATATGTGACATGGTGAAATGATACAAGGGGTTTTAACCAAAGTTATACAAATCACAAATGCAAAGCAGAAACTTTTCTTGAACAATATACACAAGATGGTTGAATATATCAGAAAAAAGTCATAACCATTTAAGGTCCATTCTGATCCCATCACATTGAGTACTATATTCGATTGTAGTTCCTGATGTTCAGGGAAACATTCAAGTTTTGAAAGCAATGCAAAGCTATGAGCATGACTTGTAGAGTTAGCAATCTGAGTTATGTAGATGGAGATAAAGATTTTCAGCCTTGAAAGGAGATATCCAAGAAGTGGGGACCAATTTTAGCTGTTGTTGCTAAGGTTACGTCGGTCACCCTTTTTAAATGCTGCTGGATTTCCTGTCCATTCACTGCTGTTGAAACAATGAATTGGACAGCAGAATGGATCCACTACCTCCTGCTTCCCAACCTGCAGACACAATTTTAAATTGACTCCCATCTTGCTAATGAATACAACATGTATGTGATAAAGAAAACAGCAATCTTTAAGTAACTTAAGATCAGCCATGATCTTATTGAATAGCAGCACCAGCTCAAGTGGTTAAGATTCATATTCATATTCCTAATTCATATTCCTTATGTCTGTAATTCCAGTAAAATATTTGGTATTGTGTGAATTGTACAAAGGAACATTGATTCAAAATAGAAACACAATTTTGACACAAAATCAAGATGTTTTCTTCACACAAAAAATGACCAACACACTGAACGAACTTCCAATTGACAGCAAAAACTCTGGGATATTCTGAGGGCCTTTCTACATTGATAAATCAAAGGGAACTGAATAGACTTCGCTTAATTTCCTTTGACATTTTTATTTCTTTTTCAAAAAGTAGTTTGAGTTTCTAATGGCAAAAGAAATGTCACAAGAGACAATCCTGGTACAATATAACTTGTAGAAAAGTGTGTGTTGGTGCTCACCAATGCTGTCCTCAGCCAGAGTTTGCAGGATCAATGAGACAGACCTAGCTGGCATGGGAAGGCAGCACTATGGTGCCTGTAGGCAAAACTGAAAGGACTCATTAATGTGGAAGAGTCACCCAGGCTCCACGATCTTTGACACATGCAATGCTTCTCAGACCCTGAGACTGGATGCAGATGACAAAAACAGAAATTCATTTCTTCATGGATATTTCACTTCCATAATCAGATCAGATGTGCAGGTCAGGTGAATTGGCCATGCTAAATTGCCCATAGTGTTAGGTACACTAGTCAGGGGTAAATGTAGGGGAATGGTTCTGGGTGGGTTGCTCTTTGGAGGGTCGGTGTGGACTTGTTGGGCCGAAGGGCCTGTTTCAACACTGTATGGAATCTAAACCCATCACTGGCACATGTGGAAACCTGAAGACTTCAATTCACTTCATATGCAGCATTCACTGGTATGCCAAGTTCCAATGCAGCCAAGCAACAGGATTTCTTGGCACAGGGAGTCCCCACCCCTTACTGTGTCCCTTTTGTATTGTTCCATTGGCATGAACTGTCTTGTAACAGGTAGAAATATCTTCCATCTATGACGAACTCAGCAGCTCGTAAAAAGCCTGCTTTTTTGAGACCATCACCAGAATTGAAAAGAAAACTAAGTTACGTTTATACAAAGAGGACATTCTTGATGAGAAGGTGTGCAAAAATAGACTTTGTCTGAGACTGTTATGGAAATAATAGCTAGGTGTACAAAAAAACGCAAACTGAAATGGATATGAAATACTGGGTTTCAGCCTTTTGTGCTGCAAAGTACTCTGGTTGTTCACGAGGAGCATGAAGGTATCTCTAAAAAGGAAGGAAAATAGAAAAGAAAGAGGTTAGAAAGGAACAAAGTGACTTAAATCTGTAAGTTATGGGAGTAGCTCAGGGACACTCTAGTGTGTTTCAGAGGTGGTCAAACCATGAACTGGGGTGTTATCATATTCTCATTAAAGAATCTCTGGAAAGTTATACTAACAGCATGAGGATTTGTAGAATTGTGCCTTACTGGTAGTAACTGGAGATATTTTCCTAACTAACCTATTCAGGCATAATACCACACACCTCTGGAGCAGGTGAGATGTGAACCCAGTTCTCCTGGCTCAGAAGTAGGGGCTCTACCACTGCATCATAAGGGCCTTTAGTGGTAACTGCATTCGGAGAACTTGAATAGATTGCAACTGGTCGTGAAAACGGTGAGATCCATTGAGTGGGAAAAGAAAAGGAACTTGTGTACAAGAGGCACTGTTTATATGACTTTGAGACCACACTTGGGATAGCTTGAGGATTCATTTCTTTTAAGGTTATTAATTTTTATGAGGGATTATAAAACCTTTACAAGAAAACTTGCAAACTCCCAGTATCAACAGGGCCATATTTTTCCAGAAGATTTGTGGGCGGCACGGTGGCACAGTGGTTAGCACTGCTGCCTCACAGCGCTAGAGACCCGGGTTCAATTCCCGCCTCAGGCGACTGACTGTGTGGAGTTTGCACGTTCTCCCCGTGTCTGCGTGGGTTTCCTCCGGGTGCTCCGGTTTCCTCCCACAGTCCAAAGATTTGCAGGTCAGGTGAACTGGCCATGCTAAATTGTGTTAGGTATAGGGGTAAATGTAGGGGTATGGGTGGGTTGCGCTTCGGCGGGTCGGTGTGGACTTGTTGGGCCGAAGGGCCTGTTTCCATAATGTAATGTAATGTAATCTAATCTAATCTAATCCACGGAAGCAGTAAGAGGTGAGAAATTTCTGATCACTCATGGTTGACACAGAACAGTGCCCCTCAAGCTGTCTCCCTAAAACAGAGAGGGAGAGAGTGAGAGAGAAAGAGCACAAGAGTGAGACACAGACAGGTGCCTTTGGTCCTTTGATGACAATAGTTATTTACGCACAGATGGATGCAACGCTAAAGCTCTGCCTGAAACAACTCCATTGGGTGGCTATTACAAATTCAAACTCTAATCACAAAAATCTGTACAACAGGAATGCTCATCAGAAACTTAGCTGCTAAGGGCACCATGCTCCCATATGATTTTCTGATCATTTTTTATTTTTTCCCCCAGTGAGTACACTGACCTCAGAGGCTAAATCCTTGTTGTGTTCCAAAAGTAGAAAGTGCAGCACCAGGAACACAAATTTAGAATACAACAGCAAAAAAAGGTTATGGTAAACTTTTATAAAATACACATTCAATCTCAATCAGATTACTGTGCCCAGTTCATAGCATTATACTTCAGGAAAGATGCGAAGGCATTAGTAGAGTACAGAGTAAATAGTCCTGGAGACAGACTTCAGGTAGGGTACATGGATAGATTATCAAAACTGTGATTATTCTCCTTCGAGAAAAGAAAGTTGGGAGGAGATTCAATAAAGGTATGGGGACACAACAGGTAAGATAAAAGGAATCCCTTTGGGGTAAGAATTGAGAATGAAAGCACATTGATGTGATGTGATTGGCAAGAGTCAGACAGTCGTAGATGTACCGCACGGAAATAGATCCTTCGGTCCAATTCGTCCATGCTGACCAGATATCCTAACCTAATCTAGTCTCATTTGCCAACACTTGGCCCATATCCCTCTAAACCCTTCCTATTCATATATCCACCCATTTCTGATGAAGGGCTCCTGCCCGAAACATCGATTTTCCTGTTACTCAGATACTGCCTAATCTGCTGGGCATTTCCAGCACCACTCTAATCTTGGCCCTGATCTTACTTGAGTCGTTCTTTTATTCCTGACACACCTATAGAAAGTTTAGGGTTTTCCTTGATCCTACCTGCCAAAGACTTCTCATGTCCCATCCTAGCTCTTCGTACCTCTCTCTCTGGGTTCTTCCTGGCTAACTTGTAACTCTCAAATGCCCTAACTGAGCCTTCATGTCTCATCTTCACATAAGTCTCCTTCCCCTTGACAAGATATTCAACTTCTTTGGTAAACCATGGCTCCCTCGCTCCCTCACTTCCTCCTTGCCTGACAGGTACATACTTATCAAGGGCACACAGTAGCTGTTCCTTGAACAAGCTCCACATTTCAATTGTGCCCATCCCTTCCAGTTTCCTTCCTCATCCTATGCATCATAAATCTTGCCTAAATGCATCATAATTGTCTTTCCCCCAGCTATAACTCTTGCCCTGCAGTATGTACCTATCCCTTTCCATTGCTAAAGTAAGTATAACCGGATTGTGGTCACTATCACCAAAGTGCTCACCTACCTCCAAATCTAATGCCTGGCCTGGTTCATTACCCAGTACCAAATCCAATGTGACCTCATCTCTTATAGGCCTATCTGCATACTGTGTCAGGAAACCCTCCTGCACACACTGGACAAAAACTGACCCATCCAAAGTACTCGAACTATCGTGTTTCCAGTCAATATTTGGAAAGTTAAAGGCCCCCATAACAATTACCCTGTTACTTTCGATCCTTTCCAGAATCATCTTTGCAATCCTTTCCCCTACATCTCTGGAACTTTTTAAAGGCCTATAGAAAGCTCCCAACAGTTCCTTACCTGTTTCTAACCTCAGCCCATACTACTGCAGTAGATGAGTCCTCATCAAACGTCCTTGCTGTCACCATAATACCATTCTTGACTAACAATGTCACACCTCCCCCTCTTTTACCATTGTCCCTGTTCTTACTGAAACATTTAAAACCTGGAACCTGCAAAAACTGTACTTGTCCCGGCTCTATCCATGTCTCTGAAATGGCCATAACATCGAAGTTCCAGGTCCCAACCCATGCTGCAAGTTCACCCACCTTTTTCTGGATGCTCCTGGTGTTGAAGTAGACACACCTTCCTGCCTGCCGGTACACTCTTGCGCCCTTGAAACTTTATTTATGACCTTACTACTCTCAACCTCCTGTACACTGAAGCTACAATTCAAGTTCCCATCCTCCTGATGAATTAGTTTAAACCCTCCCGGAGAACAAAAGCAAACACCCCCCCCAGGATATTGATACCCCTCTGGTTCAGGTGTAGGCCATCCCATTTGTAGAGGTCCCATCTACCCCACAATGAGGCCTAATTATCCAGGTATCTGAATCCCTCCCTCCTGCACCATCCCTGGAGGCATGTGTTCAACTGCTCTCTCTCTCCCTATTCCTCGCCTCGCTATCATGTGGCATGGGTAACAAACCAGAGATTACAATTTGTTCTAGCTCTAAGCTTCCATCCTAGCTCCCTGAATTTCTGCCTTACATACAATCCCTTTTCCTACATATGCTGTTGGTGCCTATGTGGACCACAACTTGGCACTGCCACCCCCCCCCCCCCCCCCCCCCCCCAACACCTCCCCCTTAAGGATCCCAAAAACACAATCCAAGACATTACGGACCTTGGCACCTGGGAGGCCACACACCATCCGTGGGTCTCTCTCATTCCCACAGAATTTCCTATATGTCCCCCTAATTATGGAGTCCCCAAATGGCTAATGCTCTACTCACCTCCCCCCTTCCCTTCTGACATCAGGGACAAATTCTGTGCCAGAGACCTGTCCACCATGGCTTATCCCAGTAAGTCATCCTCCACAACAGAATCCAAATGGATTTCAGAAAGCCTTTGACAAAGCCTTTGGGAGACTAATACCTAAGGTAAAGCACATGGGGTCCAAGGTGACTTAGGGAAGCAGTAGGATACACATGTGGTAGAAGGCTGTTTACGTGATTGGAGGCCAGTGGTCATTGGTATACCATAGGTTCCGTTACTGATCATGGTATATGTGAACGATAGGAAACAAAATGCAAGTAGTAGTTGTGATTAGTAAGTTTGCAGATGACATGAAGGTTGACAGTGAGGAAGAAGGTCTTAGATAACAGAAGGATATAGTTGGATTGGTCAGTAGTGCAGATGGAATTTAACCCAAGTAAGTGTGAGATGATACACTTTGGAAGTAGTAACAAGGCAAAGGAATACCCAAAGAATGGCAGGACGCTAGTAAGCCTAGAGGAACCAAGGGATCTTTAGATTACATTACATTACAGTGTGGAAACAGGCCCTTCGGCTCAACAAGTCCACACCGACCCGCCGAAGCGCAACCCACCCATACCCCTACATTTACCGCTTACCTAATACTATGGGCAATTTAGCATGACCAATTCACCTGACTTGCACATCTTTGGACTGTGGGAGGAAACCGGAGCTCCCGGAGGAAACTCGGGGAGAACGTGCAAACTCCACACAGTCAGTCGCCTGAGGCAGGAATTGAACCCGGGTCTCCGGCGCCGAGAGGCAGCAGTGCTAACCACTGTGCCGCCCACAAGGGGTACTTGTCTACAGATCCTGAAGGCAGCAGGACAGGTTAATAAGGTAGTTAAGCGGCATAAGAGACACTTGCTTTTATCAGTTTAAGGTCAAGTTTAAGCTGTACAAAAAACTTTCGTGAGGGCGCTACTGGAGCAGTGTGTGCAGGTGTGGTCACTACTCGATAGGAAGGATGTGACTGCACCGGAGAGAGGCAGAGATTCACTGGGATATTGCCAGGAATGGAGCAGTTTAGCTATGAAGAGAGGTTGGATAAGCTCAGATTGTTTCCTTCAGAGCACAGAAGGCTGAGGTGGTCCTGATTAAGGTGTATGACATTATGAGGGGCATGGACAGTGTGAATAGGAACTATCTGTTTCCCTTAGTTGAAGGGTCAATAACAAGATTACATAATTTTAAGGTGAAACGCAGCACATTTGGAAGAGATTGAGGAGAGATTTTTCACCTCCGAGGAGTTATGGTATTCTGCAATGCACTGCCTGGAAAGGTAATTGAGGCTAGAAACTTCACAACTCTTAAAAAGTACATGTATGAGCAGTTAAAATGTCATAACATTCAAGGTAATGGGCCAAGTGCTGGAATGTGGGACTAGCGTAGACTTAGAGGTTTTTTTTGATGGTGCAGATTTGATGGGCTGAAGGGCCTCTTATGTACTGTCCCATTCTAGAATTCCATGAAATCATGCTAGGTACCTTTCCGAAGGAATGTTCCTTCTTCGGATCTTTTGGGAATTCCTTCATAGTTGGCCATTGGATTCTTTTTCATAATATCAAACCTGCAGTGTTCTAACACGCTGTCCAGTTTTTCATCATCCAGCTGTCTTCCAACAAAGTTGCAAATTTTTTGTATTGATGCTCTAAGATCCTGTCAGGGGTCAATACAGTAAACACAGTTAGCTAACCTCGAAACTTTAAAAATGGCAACAGCCTCTTTGATACTTGAAAACTAAAATACTTTCACTCACTGTGAAATTACTCACGAGATACCCTGTAAAACTGAAACTATTGATATATGTGCTAATTTCTAGATATTTTGCTGCAGAATTTTAAGAATTAAACATGCCAAAGTGCAATGGAAAGCTACTGATTCATCCCAGATTCAACGCTCAAAGGTAAAAGCCGATAACATGTTGAGAAATGTACTCTTGTTCTCATGTACATTGACATTGTAAATGCATTACAATCTTTTTTCTTGTGGTGAAAGAGTTTTGGCCAGGATTGGTTTCTGAATACTGGCTACTCCTGAGACGGAAGTACATAAAGTGGTTAGGATTTTAAAACCAATTTGAGTAAAATAACCTTTTCAAGCCTGCACTCCTGGTATTGTCCCACAATACCAAGTTGATTGCACATCTGATGTCTCTCAATCTTGTTTTCATTGATTAGTTGCGAGCCCTTGCTTATGGCTAGCAAACCTCAGTCAGAATTCATGAAACTACCTCTACTGAAGCCACAGCAATTCTTTTCGAATATTGTTCTTTTGATACAGCTTTGACTAAAATTCAAAGTTATTTATTTGACAGTAAACCACTGTGGGACACCACAAAGTCATGAAAGTGGTTGTATAATTGCAAGGTTTTTTTTTAAGAAGCTGAACCGTGATCAAGCAATTTGATAATAACCCTCCTTCAGGATTTGTGCCTTGATTGTGGAAACATGACTCAAATTATTATGTTAATAGAGTGAAGTTTATACTTGTCTAAAATGTTCAATGTGGAAAATGTCTTGCTATGTCATACAGTTCAGATATAGGTTAAATATAGATAGAACAACTGGTTATCAATAGTGAAAGTACAGGAAGGAATTGAGTTAGATATCCAGATTTGGACTGAGCAAGAATACATATAGTAAATGGGAGTTCCATTCAATTTCATTCAACTAAACTATTATTATAGATGCTCAATAGCTAACAATACAAATTACTCACAAACACAACTTGCCTTATCCTACCAGAGCATTCCTTTAATCTCTACCTCTCAACCAATCAATAATGTAGATCACAAAATTACTTATAATTTCATGTATTTTCACCATTACTAACCTGTTAAATGTGACAAATCAAATGCCTTCTGGAAGTCCACTGAGACAATATCTCCCATTCAGCATGTTTATGAACATCTCAAAATACAACTATATTAGCCATTTGATTATCTAATTTAATAACCATATGTAAGTAATGCTTCACTTCAATTCAAAATGCGGCTATAAAATTCAACACAGGCAAATTTTATGAAAACAAATAGGCCACTTGAGCATATTCCTTATCCATTAATATATGTCTGAAAAAGCTAAAATCAAAGTGCTTTCCAAATAGTGATAAACTTTGAAACTGTGGAGGTCTGAGGAATCCCAAAATCCATGTACATGACCATTAAAATATCAGGCACAGTATATTAAAAAAATCAAAATGATAAATAAAATGTTGGTTTTTATATAGAGCAGGCTAGGAAAAACAAACAGGTGAATATCATGCTGCAGCTGTACAGAGCTCTAGTTTGGACTTACCTGTTTCAGTTTTGGGAATTATATTTTGCTAATTTTTACACTGAGCATGGAGGGAGTTCATTAAGCATTTACTGGAATGGTCACTGGACTCCAATCATTAAATTATTTGGGAAAGATTGCATAATCAAGTGCAACACTCCCCTGAATTTCAAAAAGCAAGGGGTGGCTGTAAAGTTTTCAAACATTGAGGGGAAGTTGACACAGGGTAACCAATTCTGCTGGTTAGGGAGTCCAGCACTAGGAGACAGTGTCATACAGTTACAGCCAGATTACTACTATTACCACAAACATTTCTGTAAAGTACCATTAATAGTGTGAAATGTCCACGATTGTTTCACAAGAGCATCACAAAGCAAAACTTGAACTACATCTGATTTTAGAGTAGTTGGCATAAAGAAATTTGCATAAAGAAGGTGCTTTCAAGGAGCATCTTGAAGGAGGAAAGAGAGCTGGAGAAGTTCAGCAAAATAATTCTAAAATTTGAACCCATGCATCTTAAGGCATGGCCGTTAATGCGGAGCAACTAAAATCAGGAAGCTTAACAGACCAGAATTAGAGAAGTGCTGATATCTTGAAAAGGTTGGAGAATTGCATGAAAGTACAGAAATAGTACATGGCCAACACCTGATCATATGAATATAGGAAAATGTATATTTTCAAAATATCATTACTTTCTTCAACTCTTCATAAGTCATGAACAAAAAGTTGAATGCATCCTTGTGAGCATACCACTCTCTGATATGGTCAAACCAGCAGCTGAATTCCACTGTTAAGAGAAAAAAAAATTAAGGCTATATTTCAGTTCAGTTGCTTTAATAATTATGAACAGTTAAACAAATTCAAATATATTTGTCACAATCTATACTATTTTGCATAAGTTAACATAATCAGATAAAGCAGAATACAAATCATTAGTATGTTTCATAAAAAAGTCAGGCAAATACAGTATGCTTCTTAAAATAAATACATGGATGGTAGCACCTGAGTATGACTATGTTGACTATAAATGGCCAGAACGTTTGAAGACCACACCATTGGCATAGCTGTGAATTAATGAAAAAAATTTGAAAAAGAAATTTACAATGCTTTAATTCAGGGTCTTTCTTTTCTGGAGTTAACGCCTGAAAATAATTGACCTTCTCAGCCTGCAATTTTCAATTAAAGCATCATCGAGCTAATTCATGAGAAAATGAACTTTACAAATCTAACTGCAACATAACTGTTCAAATCATTTCAAAACTCCTATATTCCAGAACCACACATCACTATAAATTTCATTACACCAGTAAAAACTTTCATATTGTACCTTTCATGAATTAAAACATTTCCAGGCACTTTACTGTTAAAGTCAGGGAACAAACTTTGTTAAAGTGATAGTGTTGTGCAAACAATCCATCTTGGCCTCCTCCTGACATTCTCAGCATCACACATGCATCCTTCAGCCAGTTTCAGTAATTCATCATATCAAGAAACAGTTAATGGCACTGGACTTGGCAAAGGCCATGTGCCCTGACAACATTCCAGTCATAATCCCAATGACATGTGCTGCAGAACTAACTATATCCCGAGCCAAGCTGGTTTAGTACAGCGACAATTTTGGCATCTATCCAGCAACGTGGAAAATTGTCCAGGTATGTCTTGTGCAAAAAAGCAGGACAAATACAAAGTCAATGTGGCCACTTACTGCTCCATCAGTGTGCTGTTAATGACCAGCAAAGTGATGGAGGTAGTTGATAACAGTGTCAATAAGCAGCACCCACACAGTAATAACCTAGTCGTTGGCATTGAAGTTTTGGTCCTGTCAGGTCTAATTAGCTCCTGACCTCATTCCAGAAATGGACAAGAAAAAGAGCTGAACTTATGAGGGGAAGTGAGGGTGACTACACTTGACATCAAGGCAGCATTTGACAGTGTGTGGCATCTAGAATCCTGAGCAAAACTGGAGTCACTGGGAAATCACTGAGGGACTGGGGATGCAGGAAAATCTCCACAGTTGGAGTGATACTTAGCATAAAAAAAAGTTGTTGGAGGAAGTCAATCATCTCAGCTCGAGGATATGCTTGCAGGTGTTCCTATGGGTGGTGTCCTCTGCCCAATTATTTTCAGCTGCTTCAATGACTTTGCTTCTTTCATAAAGCAGGATAGAAACGTTCACAGAGATTGCCCAGTGTTCAGCAACATCAGTGATTCATCTAAAGCAGTTTGTGACAGCAGCAAGACCTGGACACCATTCAGGCTTGGACTGATGAGTGGCATATAACATACACATCCCACTTAATTTCCAGATAATGACCATTTCCTTGACATTCAATGGCATCACCGCCACCACTAACAACATCCTCCGGATTACAACTGACCAGAAACCTAAGTATGCAGGTCATATAGATATCATGGCTATAAAGGCAGGTCAGCAATTGGGAATTATGTGCCAAGTAACTTAAATCCTGCCTTCCAATGTCTGTCCACTATATATAAAGCACAGGTCAGAACAGTGTTAGAATACTCTCTAGTTCAAAGATAGCCCAACAATAGTCACCATGCTGGACAAAGCAGCTTGCTTGACTGGCACTCCACTGAAGACCTTCAATATTCACTCCCTCCAGCACTGATGCACTGTGGTGACAGGGTCTACTAACTATAAGAAGCACTGCGTAACCCACCAAGCTTTCCAGACAACACCTTCCAGACCCCGAATCTCTACCATTTAGAAGAAGACAGCAGACACATGGGAACACCAAGTTCCTCTTCCAGCCATATACCATCCTGAATTGGAACTATATTATTGATTCTTCACTACCACTGGATCATAGAACATAGAACATAGAACAATACAGTGCAGAACAGGCCCTTTGGCCTTTGATGTTGTGCCGACCTGTGAACTAACCCAAGGCCATCCCCCTACACTATCCCATCATCATCCATGTGCTTATCTAAGGGTTGATTAAATCTCCCTAATGTGGCTGAGTTATCTACATTAGCAGGTAGGGCATTCCACGCCCTTATCACTCTTGGAGTAAAGAGGCTGCCTCTGACATCTGTCTTAAATCTATCACCCCTCAATTTGTAGTTATGCCTCCTCGTACACGCTGACATCATCATCCTAGGAAAAAGACTTTCACTGTCTACCCTATATAATCCTCTGATCATCTTGTATGTCTCTATCAAATCCCCTCTTAGTCTTCTTCTTTCCAATGAGAACAGACCCAAGTCGCTCAGCCTTTCCTCATATGAGCTTCCCTCCAGATCAGGCAACATCCTGCTAAATCTCCTTTGCACCTTTTCCAATGCTTCCACATCCTTCCCGAAATATGGTAACCAGAACTGTACACAATACTCCAAGTACAGCCACACTAGCGTTTTATACAGGTACAGCATGACACTACGGCTCAGGAACTTAATCCTTCTACCAATAAAACCTAACACACTGTATGCCTTCTTAACAGCATTATCAACCTGGGTGGCAACTTTCAGGGATCTATGTACATGGACTCCAAGATCCCTCTGCACATCCACACTACCAACAATACTTCCCTTGACCCAGTATTCTGCCTTCCTATTATTCTTCCCAAAGTGAATCACCTCAAAATCCTGGAACACATTTCCTCACAGCACAGTGAGTCTACATACACCACATGTCGTGTATCCAGAAGGCAGCTTCAAAAAAGTTAAAAATCACACAACACCAGGATATAGTCCAACAGGTATAATTGGATGCACTAGCTTTTGGAGCGTGCTCCTTCATCAGGTGGTTCATCAATGTGGAATGTGGTTGATTGAACACAGGGGATGGGAAAAATTTCTGTCTGTAACAGGTTGCTCCTTTTTTGAGGTATTTTAGGTGTTGGAGGTGATTCCCTCAAATTCCAGGAGCAGCAATTACTGTTTTATATGCTGTTGCCATTGTTTTGGAACTTTGAAAAAAAAAGTCAAAACAACGGCACTTTCAAAAGGGAGAAAGACAGACAAAGGCGGCAAGCACATGGTCTGTAAGGGAGAGAGAGAGAGATACCCACACTGCTAACTGACACAGCAGTGAATCTGCACAGTTACTGCCATTGTTGCTTGAATTCATGTATCGCTGGACATCGGAGTGTGTCTAGGAAAACTTAAACAGTGAAATTCACAACTGATCTTGGAGGAACCTATTTGGGAGAGATGATAGCACAGAAACAGATAAGTAAATAGTTTTAAGTAAAACCTTGCTGTAAATCGACAATAGTTAGTAGAGTGGGTTCTTTCTTGATTGGGATCTGTCTCTTCATTAAATTTTAAAAACATAAACCATAAGTATGAAGTTAGTCCAGAGCAGTGTTTTGTAGAGCAATAAGACGTTGCTATTTTCTTGGTCTATAGATTGGAAGGAGCAAAAAGGCCTTTAGTAGAGTGATATGCTCTTCTTGTCAGATGTGGGAGTTTCAGGAGAGTTTAAGGGCTACTGAGGTTTATATCGGCAATAAATGTAATTGGTTGTGAATCCTGTCAGATCAAATGGATTGGTTAGAGCAACAGTTAGAGGCAATGAGGAACTAGGGGATGTGATAGATGGCAGTTACAGGAAGGGAGAAAAGCCACAGATACAGTCAGGTAGATGGGTTAACACCAAGAAAGGTAGGAGAGGTAGGTAGGTAGTACGGGAGTGTTCTGTGGCTATCCCCATGTTAAACAAGTATGCTGATTTGGAAAATGTAGGGGGTGATGGACTTTCAGGGCAATGTAGCAGGAACAGCCAAATTTCTGGTCTCAAAACTGGCTCTAATGTAATGAGGGGTATATCGGGTTCCAAGCGATCAATTGTGTGAGGGGACTCTCTAGTCAGGGGCACAGACAGACGAATCTGCGGCCAGCAGCGAAAAATCAGAATGGTGTGCTCCCTCCCTGGTGCCAGGATCAAGGTCACAGAGAGGATGCAGAATGTTCTCAAAGGGAAAAGGCAGGAGGTCATTGTACACATTGGTATCAACGACACAGGAAGGGAAAAGCATGAGATTCTGAAGGGAGAATATAGAAAGTTAGACAGGAGTTTAAAAAGGAGGTCCTCAAGGGTAGTAATATCTGGATTACACCTGGTGCTATAAGCTAGAGAGGGTAGGAATAGGAGGATAGCCCAGATGAATGCGTGGCTGAAGAGTTAGTGTATGGGAGAAGGATTCACATTTTTGGATCATTGGAATCTCTTCTAGGGTAGAAGTGCCTTGGACCAGAAAGATGGATTGCCCCTGAATTGGAAGGGGACTAATTTATTGGCAGGGAGATTTTCTAGAGCTGCTCAGGAGGATTTAAACTAATTTTTTTTGGGTGGGGGGGACCCAGGGAGATAGTGAGGAAAGAGATATATCTGAGACGGGTACAGTTGAGAACAAAGGCAAGTCAAACAGTCAGGGCAAGTAGGGACAAAGCAGAGAACAAGGTAAGACTGTTAAATTAAACTGCATTTATTTCAATGCAAGAGGCCTAACAGGGAAGGCAGATGGACTCAGGGCATGGTTAGGAACATGGGACTGGGATATCATAGCAATTATAGAAACGTGGCTCAGCGACAGGCAAGACTGGCAGCTTAATGTTCCAGGATTAAAATGCTATAGGAAGGATAGCAAGGGAGGCAAGAGAGGAGGAGGCGTGGCGTTTTTGATAAGAGATAGCATTACAGCTGTACTGAGGGAGGATATTCCCGGAAATACATCCAGGGAAGTAACTTGGGTGGAACTGAGAAATAAGAAAAGGATGATCCCCATATTGGGATTGTATTATAGACCCCCTAATAATCAGAGGGAAATTGAGAAGCAAACGTGTAAGGAGATCTCACTTATCTCTAAGAATAATAGGGTGGTTATAGTAGGGGATTTTAACTTTCCAAACATATTCTGGGACTGCCATAGTGTTAAAAGTTTAGATGGAGAGGACTTTGTTAAGAGGGTACAAGAGACTTTTTTAAGTTAGTATGTGGATGTACCTACTAGAGAAGGTGCAAAACCTGGCTTACTCTTGAGAAATAAGGCAGGGCAGGTGACTGAGGTGTCAATGGGGGAGCACTTTGGGGCCAGCGACCATAATTCTGTTAGTTTTAAAATAGTACTGAAAAAGGATAAACCAGATCTAACAGTTGAAGTTCTAAATTGGAGAAAGGCTAATTTTGATGGTATTAGGCAAGAATTTCAAAAGCCGATTGGGGCCAGATGTTTGCAGGTAAAGGGATGGCTGGAAAATGGGAAGCCTTCAGAAACGAAATAACGAGAGACGAGAGAAAATATATTCCTGTTAGGGTGAAAGGAAAGGCTGGTAGGTGTAGGGAATGCTGGATGACTAGAAAAAATTGAGGGTTTGGTTAAGAAAAAGAAGGAGGTCTATGTCAGGTGTAAACAACAGAGGTCGAGTGAATCCTTAGAAGAGTATAAAGACAGTAGGAGTATACTTAAGAGGTAAATCAGGAGGGCAAAAAGGGGACATGAGATAGCTTTGGCAAATAGGGTTAAGGAGAATCCAAAGGATTTTTACAAATACATTAAGTAACTAGGAAGCAAATAGGCCCAGGAGAAATTGAGGACTGCAGATGCTGGAGATCAAAGCCACACATTTTTCAGCAAATAGGGCCCCTCAAAGATCAGCAAGGAGGCCTTTGTGAGGAGCCGCAGGAGCTGGGGGAGATACTAAATGAGTATTTTGCATCAGTGTTTACTGTGGAGAAGGATATGGAAGATATAAAATGTAGAGAAATAGATGATGATATCTTGAAAAATGTCCATATTGTAGAGGAGGAGGTGCTGGATGTCTTGAAATGCATAAAGGTGGATAAGTCCCCAAGACCTGATCAGGTTTACCATAGAACTGTGGGAAACTAGGAAGTGATTGCTGGGGCTCTTGCTGAGATATTTGTATTATCAGTAGTCACAGGTGAGGTGCCAGACACTGGAGGTTGGCAAACTTGGTACCATTATTTAAGAAAGGTGGTAAGGACAAGCCAGGGAACTATAGACTGGTGAGTGTGACGTCAGTGGTGGGAAGTTGTTGGAGAGAATCCTGTGGTCTGTTGGAATATTGCATGCAATTTTGGTCTCCTTCGTATTGGAAGGATGTTGGGAAAAGATTTACAAGGATGTTGCCAGGGTTGGAGGATTTGAGCTATAGCGAGACGTTGAATAGGCTCGGCTGTTTTCCCTAGAGTTGCAGTGGCTGAGGGGTGACCTCATAGAGGTTTATACATATTTGGAAAGGCATGAACTGATTAGGGATAGTCAACATGCTTTGTGCGCGGGAAACCATTTCTCACAAACTTGATTAAGTTTCTTGAAGAAGTAACAAAGACGATTGATGAGGGCAGGGCAGTGGACATGATTTATCTGGACTTCAGTAAGGCATTCGATAAGGTTCCCCATGGGAGACTGGTAGGCAAGGTTAGATCTCATGCAATACAGTGAGAACTAGCCATTTGGATACAGAACTGGCTCGAAATTAGAAGACAGAGGGTGGTGGTGGAGAGTTGTTTTTCAGACTGGAGGCCTGTGACCAGTGGAGTGCCACAAGGTGCAGGGTCCACTATTTTTCGTCATTTGTACAAATGATTTGGATATGAACAGACATGGAATAGTTAGTAAGTTGCAGATGACACCAAAATTGGAGGTGCAGTGAACAACGAAGAAGGTTACCTCAGATTACAACGGGATCTTGATCAGTTGGGCCAGTGGGCTGAGGAGTGGCAGATGGAGTTTAATTTAGATAAATGTGAGGTGCTGCATTTTGAGAAAGCAAATCTTAGCAGGGTTTATATACTTAATATTCAGGTCCTAGGGTGTGTCGCTGAACAAAGAGATCTTGGAGTGCAGGTTCATAGCTCCTTGAAAGTAGAATCGCAGGTAGACAGGCGTTTGGTATGCTTTCTTGTATTGGTCAGTGCATTGAGTACAGGAGTTGGGAGGTCATGTTGCGGCTGTACAGTACATTGGTTAGGCCACTATTGGAATATTGCGTGCAATTCTGGTCTCCTTCGTATCGGAAGGATGTTGTGAAAAGAGTAACAAGGATGTTGCCAGGGTTGGAGGATTTGAGCTATAGGGAGATGTTGAATAGGCTTGGCTGTTTTCCCTAGAGTTGCAGCAGCTGAGGGGCGACCTCATAGAGATTTATAAAATCATGAGGGACATGGATAGGATAAATAGACAAGGTATTTTCCCTGGCATGGGGGAGTCCAGAACTAGAGGGCATAGGTTTAGGGTGAGAGGAGGAAGATTTAAAAGGGACCTAAGCAGCAAGGTTTTCACACAGTGGATCGTGCATGAATGGAATGAGCTGCCAGAGGAAGTGGTGGCGGCTGGTACAATTGTAACATTTAAAAGGCAACTGGATGGGTATATGAATAGGATGGGTTTAGAGGGATTATGGGCCAAGTGCTGGCAAATGGGACCAAATTAGGTTGGGATATCTGGTCAGCATGGACGAGTTGGACTGAAGGGTCTGTTTCCACGCTGCACATCTCTATGAGTCTTGAGATAGCAGCCACATAATCTGTGTCTAAAAAACAGTGTTTGTGATTTCAGTTTCCCCTATAAATTGATTGCAATTGGCTCAAGATAGCACAAGGGAATTGGCCACGTTAAACTGCCCATTGTGTTCAAGGATGTGGAGGGGCATTAGTCAGGGGTAAATGTAGAGTAATGGGTAGGGGAATAGGTCTGCGTGGCTTACTCTTCGGAGGGTCGGTGTGGACGTGTTGGGCCAATGGCCCATTCCCACTGTGTAAGGATTCTATGATGATGCCTCCTGTGCCCTTTCCCTAGGGGCAGCACAGTGGCTCAGTGGTTTCACTGCTGCCTCACAGTGCCAGGGACCCAGGTTCAATTCCAGCCTTGGGTGACTTTCTGTGTGAAGTTTGCACATTCTCCCTGTGTCTGCGTGGGCTTCCTCCTGGTTCTCCGGTTTCCTCCCACAACCCGAAGATGTGCAGGTCAGGTGAATTGGCCATGCTCAATTCCCATTGTGTTAGGTGCATTAGTTGAGGTAAATATAGGGTAGGGGAATGGGTCTGGGTGGGTTACTCTTCAGCGGTGTGGATTTGCTGGGCCGAAGGGCCTGTTTCCATACTGTAAGGAATCTAAAAAAAATGCAGAGGAGGTATCAAGAGTGGTGGCATTTGGGGAGGTACAGTTAGCTGTCATCATTGTACATCTGGAATCTGATATTATGTTTTGGAATAATGTAATAATTGATGGCCAACATATAGATGTGAAACAGGAATACTGAGGAGAAATCTTCAGGGAACTCCTGGATATGAAAGAGTGGAATAAAATAAGGGCTTTTCCACACAGCTTAGAATAGAGGGTAGGCATACAGGGTCAACTGTAGTGTCTGCATCCAAAAATGATATCCCCAAGTGAGATTAAAGGTTCATTGAACATAGCAATAAGAAATTGTTGCAGACTGGAAACATATGTGAGAACAGGCTGTTCTAGTCACCTTTCAATAAGAAGGATGTTGTTAAAGTTGGGATGGTGCAGAAAAGATTCACAAGGATGTTGCCTGGCCTGGAGTGTTTGAGTATTAGGAATAGGCTGAATAGACTGGGGTTTTTAAATCGCTGAAGTGTCGGAGGCTGGGGGATGACTTTGTAGAGGTTTATAAAATCATGAGGGGCATGAATAGGGTCTTTTTCCGAGGACAAGGGAGTCCAAAATTAGAGGGCATACATTTAAAGGGGAAAGATTTAAAAAAGACCTGAGGGATAACGTTTTCATGCAAAAGATGTTGCGTGGATGGAACGAGCTGCCAGAGGAAGTGGTGGATGCATATATAATTACAACATTTAAAAGGCATTTGGATGGACACTTGTTTTTAACCACCAAGCAGAGAGGAATGCTTGGGGAAAGTACTCAGAAGAGACGATTCAGCACATAACATCAAAACCAGCATACTATAATATTCGAGACAATAGACAATGGGTGCAGGAGTAGGCCATTCTGCCCTTCGAGCCAGCACCACCATTCATTATGATCATGGCTGATCATCCTCAATCAGTATCCTATTCCTGCCTTATCCCCATAACCCTTGATTCCACTATCCTTAAGAGCTCTATCTAACTCTTTCTTGAAGGTATCCAGAGACTTGGCTTCCACTGCCTTCTGGGGCAGAGCATTCCATACACCCACCACTCTCTGGATGAAGAAGTTTCTCCTCAACTCTGTTCTAAGTGGCCTACCCCTTATTTGTAAACTGTGTCCTCTGGTTCTGGACTCACCCATCAGCGGAAACATGCTTCCTGCCTCCAGAGTGTCCAATCCTTTAATAATCTTATACGTCTCAATCAGATCTCCTCTCAGCCTTCTAAACTCAAGCATATACAAGCCCATTCACTCCAATCTTTCAGCGTAAGATAGTCCCGCCATTCCGGGAATTGACCTCGTGAACATAAGCTGCACTCCCTCAATAGCCAGAATGTCTTTCCTCAAATTTGGAGACTAAAACTGTGCACAATATTCCAGGTGCGGGCTCACCAGGGCCCTGTACAGGAATATAATGTGTGAAGTTATTCACTGTGGTGGAAAAAACAGAGGCAAAATATTACTTAAATGGGGAAGGGTTGGGGAGTATGAGTGTCCAAAATAATCTAGGTATGCTTGTCCTTGAAACTGCATCTGCCATGCATCTGTCCACTCACCTAGCCTGTCCAGGTCACCCTGTATTCTCCTAAAATCCTCCTCACGTTTCACACTGCCACCCAGCTTTGTGTCATCAGCAAATCTGCTAATATTACTTCTAATACTTTCATCTATATCATTAATGTATATTGTAAAAAGCTGCAGTCCCAGCACTGATCCCTGCAGCACACCACTGGTCACCGCCTGCCATTCCAAAATGGAGCCGTTTATCACTACTCTTTGTTTCCTATCAGCCAACCAATTTTCAATCCATGTCAGTATTTTGCCCCTAATACCATGTGCCCTAATTTTGCTCACTAACCTCCTATGTGGGACTTTATCAAAGGCTTTCTGAAAGTCCAGGTATACTACATCCACTGGATCTCCCTTGTCCATCTTCAGAGTTACATCCTCAGAAAATTCTAGAAGATTAGTCAAGCATGATTTCCCCTTCATAAATCCAAGCTGACTCTGACCTCTCCTGTTACTGCTGTCCAGACGTGTCATAATTTCATCCTTTATAATTGACTCCAGCATCTTTCCCACCACTGAGGTCAGACTAACTGGTCTATAATTCTCTGTTTTCTCTCTCGCTCCTTTCTTAAAAAGTGGGACAACATTAGCCACCCTCCAATCCGCAGGAACTGATCCTGAATCTATAGAACATTGTAAAATGATCACCAACGCATCCACGATTTCTAGAGCCACCTCCTTCAGTACCCTGGGATGCAGACCATCGGGTCTCGGGGACTCATCAGCCTTCAGACCTAACAGTCTCTCCAACACCAATTCCTGCCTAATATAAATTCCCTTCAGTTCAGGTCCTTCAGCCACTACTACATCTTGGAGATTGCTCGTGTCTTCCCCAGTGAAGACAGATCTGAAGTACCAATTCAACTCTTCTGCCATTTCTTTGTTCTCCATAATAAATTCACCCGTTTCTGAATTCAAGGGTCCAATTTTAGTCTTAACCATTTTTTTGCCTTTCATATACCTAAAAAAGCCTTTACTATCCTCCTTCATATTTTTGGCCAGTTTACCTTCGTACCTTGTTTTTGTCTTTGCGTATTTCCTTTTTAGTAATCCTCTGTTGTTCTTTAAAAGCTTCCCAGTGCTCCGATTTCTCACTCATCTTTGCTATGTTATATTTTTCCCTTTTGTCTTTATATGGTCCTTAACTTCCCTCGTCAGCCACGGCCACCCCTCCTCCCCTTAGGATCTTTCTTCCTTTTTGGAATGAACTGATCCTGCACCTTCTGCATTATACCCAGAAATACCTGCCATTGTTGTTCCACTGCCATCCCTGCTAGGGTATTGCACCATTGAACTTTGGCCAGCTCCTCCCTCATAGCTCCATAGGTCCCCTTATTCAACTGAAATATTGTCACTTCCGATTCTACCTTCTCCCTTTCAAACTGCAGATTAAAGCTTATTGCATTGTGGTCACTATCTCCTAATGGCTCCTTTACTTTGAGGTCCCTGATCAAATTTGGTTTGTTGCATAACACCAGATCCAGAATTGCTTTCTTCCTGGTAGGCTCCAGCACAAGCTGTTCTAAGAATCCATCTCAGAGGCACTCCACAAACTCCCTTTCTTGAGGTCCAGTACCATCATGATTCTCCCAGTCTATCTGCATGTTGAAATCCCCCATAACAACTGACATAATATCTTTGCGACAGGCCAATTTCAGTTCCTTATTCAACTTACACACTACATCCAGGCTACTGTTTGGGGGCCTGTAGATAACTCCTATTAGGGACTTTCTACCCTTAGAATTTCGCAGCTCTATCCATACTGACTCTACATCCCCTGATTCGAGGTCCCCCCACGCAAGGGACTGAATATCATTCCTTACCAACAGGGCCACCCCACCCCCTCTGCCCATCAGTCTGTCCTTACGATAGCACGTATAGCCTTGAATATTCATTTCCCAGCCACTGTCCAGTTATCCCCACAGTATCGTAACTGCCAATTTCCAAAAGAGCCTCAAGCTCATCCACCTTATTTCTAATGCTTCGTGCATTCATATATAATATTTTTAATTTGTTACTCCCCTCACCGTTCCTATCAATCCCCAGGCGACTGACTGTGTGGAGTTTGCACATTCTCCCCGTGTCTGCGTGGGTTTCCTCCGGGTGCTCCGGTTTCCTCCCACAGTCCAAAGATGTGTGGGTCAGGTGAATTGGCCATGCTAAATTGCCCGTAGTGTTAGGTTAAAGGGGTAAATTGTAGGGGTATGGGTGGGTTTCGCTTCGGCGGGTCGGTGTGGACTTGTGGGGCCGAAGGGCCTGTTTCCACACTGTAAGTAATCTAATCTAATCTAATCTAATCTATTTCACTTGACTTTACAGCATGATCCTTTTTTGAATTTTCTGCTCCATTGATTCCGTTGTCTTTCTTGACTTCTCTTGTTCTAACTTTCCCTTTAACTTCCTTCTTAAATTTCCAGTTTGCCCCCTCCCCCTCGCTATTTAGTTTAAACGCAGCTGTTTCACAGTTCACTGGACTTCACCATTGGACCAGAAATGAGATCAAGCTCCAAGTGCCAGCCATCACTGAGGTTCCCTGACGAGCTTGATGCTCACTTGTTGAATATGTCTAAAGTAGTTTATGATTATAAGCTAAGTGCATGTATCTACCTGTATTCATTTTGATTGACCTTAAAGACCAGTTAAGGGACTTCAGCCTAACATTACATCAACCTTGCTTAAATTTGTAGCCTGTTCAAGAAGGATGGTAGGAGATCATTGATCTTGGGCACAATTACAAAGGAGGTTGACTTGACTGAGATTATTTTAGTGCCATGACATGGAATTGCAAGAAACAGGAGCATGGAATTGGGAGATGACACCCAAGTTGAAAGACTTGAAGGAAAGGGGGGTTGCAGATGGAAAGGTCGGACTGAAGAATTAAGTCTGGGTTTTTGAGGTGGATATTCTTGATGACTTGAAGGTGCCAGTGTTGGACTGGGGTGGACAAAGTTAAAAATCACACAACACCAGGTTACAGTCCAACAGGTTTATTTGGAAGTACTAGCTGTCATCAGGTGATGAAGAAGTGGTGCTCCAAAAGCTAGTGCTTCCAATTAAACCTGTTGGACTATAACCTGGTGTTGTGTGATTTTTAACGATATTCTTGATGGCAGATTTGCAAAAGAGAGGAACTGCACCTAGAGAGATGGAAGTGCTCATAACATCCATTAGCAGGAGGGTCAAGAAAGGAAAATGAATGTATAACAGTTTCATGGAAATGCATTTGAGATAGAAGAGGTACCTTTTGTAGACAAGGCGTTCTCAAAGAGGACATGAAAAGAAATAGGAGAGAAATCATTGAAAGACTCCAGTTCTGAGCTGGAACAGATTACAAACTTGGAAGGAGTTTGGTTTAGTGAGTTACAGGAAGGGAATTAATAGTTACCAATTGAGGAGAAAAACAGTCACTCTCCCATTTTCCCTTAAAAGAGAACATTGGGACCCCTGCTAAGTCTATTAGTTTTCACTGCTCCCAGGCAAAACTGGGTTAAAGAGTGAAAAAATGGACTCTGGCAGCACAGACCTAATTCAGGATTCTTTTTGAAAGTCATATCTTCTGTACTTAACTCTAGACAAAATGCAGAAGCACGAAGCTCTAGAATTCCTTTTTTAAAACCCTCTCAGTTTCTTTCTACCTATAAGAGCTCCTTAAAAATGTAGGCATTTTTAGGCATTGACCAAACCTTCCGCCATTTACGCCAACGCTATCTTAAGTGGCTGCAATCTAAACTGCTTCAAAACACTTTGGTGAATTATCTTTGTGTATTTTTTTTATGTTAACAGTGGTATATCAAGACAAGTTGTCAGACAGGTGAGATTTTCATAGTGGGCTACACAAGAAATGATTGGTCCAGGATGTGCTCCCATTAAAGTCATATTTTCTGTCTTACACTTATAACATGTTCTTTGCCAATCAGGGGGGCCAGAACTCTTCAGTCTCAGCAGCTCTCTCAGGAGTGGCTGCTCCTGACAGGAGTGCAGTAGGCCCCAGAGAGCAGGTTTACCATGGCCAGTCAGGCAAGTAAAGGGGAGTCATTGTGGAGGGTGGAGGGTGTCTTTCAGCAAGAGTGATCCTTCTCAAAGAGGGATCTCTCCATCAGCTGAATCAGAATGGTTCCCCCAGCCCATGCCCGTGCTCGTGCAGCCTGGGGAATGTTTACTTTGCAACCTCCCCCAGTCATGTTCTACCATACTCATGTCATTACCAATGACAATAGGGTTTGGGTTAACCGTATTGCGAAATGAAACCCTTAACTAACCATCAGTCGCTCCTGACCTTTCCTTTCCCCAACTTAAACCAGAGCGTCAGGAATGCAATGAGTATCTTATTCCTGCACTTCCTCTCAACTCTGAGCTCCCCATCGCCTCTGAGGCTGCTCCCAGGATGGAAGGCCAACAAAAAATTAAATTTTACCCATATTTGTCACATGAGTAAGATGGAAGCACAGCTCATAGCAAGGATCCATCTGTTGTGGCATGTTCCTTTTCAGGTTCACCAATCAACCTTCATTATACACTCACTGCTTTTCACTGATGACGTGTTCACGGAGGCTAGAGCCTTGCAAATTACTCCTTTAACTCTTTGGTGGGGACCATAATACTCTGTTTTAAGCAATGCCTACATTTAGTTGAAGATATTCCTCTCAGCTAAAAGAAATATAATCATGATGGATGGAACGCATAGAGGTAAGACTCATTCAATCGGTATGTTATAATTCAATATAATTCTGGTATACAGAACCATAAGAACTGATGATCAAGCTGAAACCTACATAGCACACATGAAATTATAACTATTTACCTCTGCCTTCAAGGAATTTTTCTAGAAAGTCTGGAAAATCCTTTGGTGACTCATAAAGGGCAAGATGCTGATGGAAATAATAGGAAGACACCAGTACATCCTTAGGATTCCGTGCAACATAAATAATCTGCATGGAAAGTAAGAGTGTGAAACACAAATATTATTCAGTACAGTATAAAAATATATACTGATATTAACCATTTCAGCAATTTACTATGAACTTTAATTTGAGATTATATTGGTTCAGGTTTTAGTAAAGAAACAACAGATAATAAATAAAGAACACTATTATTAGTTCACAAACTAGCCAGCAACTTGCACAAAAGTTGTATAAAAGAAAAAGATGCTTTAATAAAGTGCAACTCCCTACAAGCTGCTCGTTCATTTGTGACACACCATCAGCAACTTGCACTTGCCCGCCCCTTGAGTTTCAGGAAGTCATTGCAGCTGCAGTTTACTTGCGATTTAAACTTGCCAGGTAATGTTATGTTAAGTTTAGCAGTTAACAGCACAAGTATCCATTTAATACTGATAATTGTTAATGTCTCTTACATTAATACATTTCTCTTACACTGTAAGTAGACAATTAAAAGTTCAAAGTCTCATCCCTTCAGGTTGTGAAATTTTGGAGGTTTTAAGCATGTGATTCTTTTCCTTACTTACCCTAGTCTGTCTTTTACCTCTCAAACTTTCTTTGCCATTCTGTATCTGATTTGACATTAATTTTACACACTTTGCCTAGTCATTCTGCTTATTTTATTAATCACTTAATTTTATTGGTTAAGAAAAACCCTTGACTAAATCTCTATGCCTCTAGGAATGGTTTGTAGGCTCCAGGAATTTAAATTAAATCACCAGAAGATTGCAGTGAGAAGCCATGGAGGAAAATCATAGAGACATTATAAAGATTTTTTTTGTCATTTCCTTTGAACGGTTCTCTTTACAAGACACACAAATGTTGAAAAAAGGCTCGTTGGCTGGCAGCCAAACATTCCTCCACTGGATAATGAATATTTTTGCATCCCAGTTGGCATAGAAAGGCAGTGAGTCACAAGAAATGATGTACTGGCTGACTAATGGCTACAGCATGTGATGAAAACTCTTAATCACAGTTAGCAACCCTATTGGCACTTTGTTCACTAATGTCCCAAAGATCTTGTTATTCTTGTTCTACTTATTATCTAAAACATTGCTATAAGTGCACAAAGAAAAAAAAACTAAAACGTGCATGAACAAATCAAATTACAAGATCATGAGAATCTGATTAATCATGAGAAGCTCTGTTCCAGCAGATTCCAGGCTGCAGTATTTCTCATATATTGGCTAATAATGTAGACAAAAAGAAGTGTTATTATTTATTCAAAGTGAAATTGAAAATCTTTGATTTGCTTTTTAAGGGTGAGGAGTCAACATGACAGTGCAGACTGTGATTCCATGGTCATTCAAGTGATTTTATATTTGTGTGTCATTCACATAGACTTTAAACTTATTATGAAGTAGATTTGGACTGATGTTTCAAATTGGAATAGTAAATTTAAGAACATTTTAAAAACACATTTGATGATAAGATTAAGGATAATCCAAACAGATTCTACAAGTACATTAAGAGCAAGAGGGTAACGAGAGAAATGGTAGGGACTCTTAAAGATCAAGGAGGTCGTCTTTGTGTTGAACCCCAGGAAATAGGAGAGATACTAGATGAATATTTCATGTCAATTTTTACTGTGGAGAAAGAAATGGAGTCTAGAGAAGGCAGAGAAATAAACTTTGCTGCTTTAAAAAATAGTTCACATCACAGAAGATGAATTTGGGAGGTCTTAGAGAATATAAAGGAGGATAAATCTCCGGGACTTGATCTAATGTATCCCAGAATGTACTGGGAAGTAAGAGAGGAAATTTCAAGACCTCTTGCAGAAATATTTGCATCATCTATAACTACAGGTGAGGTGCGTGATGACCTGAAGGTGGCTAATACTGTACCTTTGTTTAAGAATGGTTGTAAGGAGAAATCGGAAAACTATAGACTGACTTTGGTTGTGGGTAAATTGTTGGAGGTGATTATAAAAGATAGGATTTATGGGCATTTAGAAAGACAAAAATTGATTAGGGATAGTCGGCATGGTTTTGTGCAAGGAATAAAACGTCTCACAACTTGATTGGGTGTTTTTGAGGAAGTTACCAAAAAGATTGATGATGGCAGAGCAGTAGACATTGCTTATCTGGATTTTAGTAAAGCCTTTGACTAATTAGTGAACTTGCCAAATAGATACATAATTGGCGTAATGGCAGGAGACAGAGAGTAACAGTGGAGAGTTGTTTCTCGGACTGGAGGCCTGTGATCAGCAGTGTTCCACAGGGATCGATTCTGGGTCCTCTTTTGTTTCTCATTTTATATAAATGATTTGGATGCGAATATAGAAGGCATGGTTAGTAAATTTGCAGATGACACCAAAATTGGTGGCATTGTAGACAGTGAGGAAGGTTTTCTAAGATCACAAATGGATGTTGATCAAATGGGTCAATGGGCTAAAAATGGCTGATGGAGTTCAATCTGGATAAATGTGAGGTATTGCATTTTGGTACAACAAACCAGGGTAGGGCTTATACAATTAATGGTAGGGCCTTGGGTAGTGTTGTAGAACAAAGGAGCCTAGGGGTGCAGATACATAATTCTTTGAAGTTTGCATCACATACTGGGATGGTGTTTAAAAATGTATTTGGCTCACTTGCCTTCATTACTCAGTTCTTTCAAGTATAGGAGTTGGGAAGTCATGTTGAGGTTGTATAGGATATTGGTGAGACTTCTAGAACACAGTGTCCAGTTCTGGTCACTCAGTTATAGGAAGGATATTATCAAGCTGGAGAAGATTCAGAAGAGATTTAGCAGGGTATGGAAGGTTTGAGATATAAAGAAAGGCTGGATAGGCTGGGACTTCTTTCATTGGCGCTTTGGAAGCTTAGAGGTGATCTGATAGAAGTATGTAATATAATGAGAGGTAAACATTAAGTTATTTGTCTTTTCCCAAGGATATGGGTTTTCAAGACTGGGGGGAGGCATTTTTAAGGTGAGAAGAGGGACATTTAAAAAAGACCTGAGGTAAAATTGTTTGACACAGAGGGTGGTTCACATGTGGAATGAATTTCTTGAGGAAGTCGTGGATGCAATTACAATTACAACATCTAAAAGTCATTTGAATAGATGCATGAATTGGAAAGTTATGGTCCAAGAGCAGGCAAGTGGGACTAGTTTAGTTTGGGATTATGTTCAGCATGGACTGGTTGGACTCAAGGGTCTGTTTCTGTGCTGTATGACAAACCTTCAGTACAACAATGGTTCTTTCTCCTCCATGCCATCACGACAATGCTAGCCAACCATCATTTCTTCGGTAGGTTGTTTTACAGCAAATGGACTTTTGTTGCTTAGTCCTCCCTATCCAAGCTAGGGACTGATATACACTCACTTGACTGCAGCAGTGGCTGTGTTTTCTTGGAGCCAACAAGTCCTGAAATGGGACTTGAACCAGGGGTTTTCTCGCTTCAAGATAGGAGAACCACTCCAGCTCCCTTTCTATAGTGAAGGATCTCTAACATATCCTTTGCCAACATGATTTGGAATCCTGTCATAATAAACTGTTGCTTTAATACATTTCCAAATTCATGATTGATGTTAGGATTGTGGTTGTGTGATTGAAATGTTCCTGTTTTTTGCATTCTAATAAATGCACTTCCCTTTGGAAAATTCAAAACATCAGCAAAAGATTTGCAAAAGAACAAGGAGGTGCCTAGTGGTCTAGATTCTCAATGCCAGTTATAATGGTTTACCATTACAGTAACAAAAGAGAGACTTAGATGTACAAATGAAAAATGATAATAATAGTATCAGACGCCAAACTTGAAACTTAAAACAAAAGGAACATTCCGTGCTTTTAAAGCCATTGGATGTGACAGATGGCTAATGCTGCTTCTCAAACTGTTGACTCAGTCAATCAGTTACGAAATGACTGGGTCAGAAAGCAAAGTAAAAAGGTCCAATCTTTGCTGTTTTGGAGGTTGTGGGGAGGCAACAGCACAGCAAGTTTTATCTCAACGTGAGCCAGAGCTGGGAAACTTAATCACAGCGAAATATAAAGACATTAGAAAGTACAAGAGCAAATATGTTCTTAAATATCATTGTCTGTCTTAGTCATCCATTGGTATGCATCCAATATGCAGCAAGGAAAATGTTTTTAGTGGAAATACATAAAAATAATGGAGAACCAAGCTACTTGTAAAAATAAATAAGTGAAAGAAAATTCATACTTTTCCCTTCTTTTCCTTCAAGGCTTTTGGAACTAGGTGATAGGGCAAATGTGTCACACTCAGGCGAGGGGATGGGCGTGCTGGAAAATTTGAGTTTGGTACTTCAATCCAAGGGACACGTTCGATTGCTGGTTTGTTTTGTACAGCAGCTGGGTCACCATCAGAATAAATTAAACTCATTATTTGCTGCATCCATATCGTACCTGGTATACAGTGGAAAAATAAAATAATCAGAAGAAAATCTCAAGCTCATCATACAACACCTAGAACCTTTCAACACATGGAGGAATGGGCACAGGTGTAAGTCAGCTGATTTAGCGTTAATTAAATGAAGTCAAAAGACTAACCTCCCCATTTTTGCCAAGTTTTTGTTACTTTTACTTATTATGGGAACTTTTAACCATTGACAACAGTACTCATTTGCCTCTAGCAATAAGCATTTTCAAAAATAGGAAATCAGGGACCCATCAAATTCATAGATTCTCATTATCATTTTCGGGAAGCAACTTTCCACTATGCAAGAGTCGACTTGTTTTACTAGCAATTAAAGGCCCCCAAAGGATACATTTTAAATAACCATACCATGGAAAATAGTTTGACCTGGCATACAAGTCAACCTCATTTTTTGGCATTATATTGCCTGTTTAGGCCTATTCCTCGGGCATGCATGGACCTCCCAATTCACTTCCTGTTTTCTAGCTTTTAAGTGAATGTTTAGTGCTATGCTTGCATTAGTGTTGGCCTCAATTTTTCATCTCAGAGTTACAGGTCCAAGGTTACCCTTGCTTTATAGGTCACCCAAGGGATCAAACAGATGATATGGATTGGATTGCCAAGAAGAAAAGGGAAAGTTGGAGACACATAAACACAGAGCAGTCTGCATATGGCAACCGACAAGCAAAAATGGACCCTCTTGCACCAGCACCGGTGGCTCACATTTTGTATTCTGCACGTAAATTGACTGTTTTAAGAGATATTTTACAAAGCATTAAATGGTCAAGCTATACCGGACAATCTACAGTATTTGCGTCATCCTCTTTGTAATACAACCATTGTCTTGATATCATGAGATTACATCACATATTTAGTCAAGGAACAATGGCCAACATTGAGCAACCCCTACAACTGTAATCTACATTTGTTAGGAAATACAAAAAGGTAAGTGAATGAGGACATTAAGAGGGAGGAATGACATAGGTAAATTCTGTGGACAAATTACCCGACAAAATTTGCCTGTCAAACAGCTGACAGGAAAAGTGGTAAAGCATAAACACTTGTGCTTATCGAGTAAGAATCAGTGGTCTGAATCTCATGATACTTTAGCGATGTCATTTTGTCAATTTTCATGGACAGTTTTCGTCCATGAGACTCATCGGATTTCTTGTGCTATTCCCTCAAACTTACTTCACTAACTACCTATTGCATCCTTTTCATCGGATGCTGGCCTGATTCTACCACTCCCCCTAACCAGAACAACTCACTACTGTCCAATGTTCCCAAATAGACTGTCAACATTGTTTTCTGATTAAAAGGCCATAATACACTCAGACAAGCATTCGCAGTCCAGAGCCGTGCTGCATAGATTGTCACATTTGCCCCAAACATTGCAGCACAGGGGAAACTATACAACTCCACAACTCTATAGTGGTCCGCTTTTTGGACAGGGACCAGGAGGACTGGAGGAATAGGGTAGTGCAAAGGGCAGCAATCCATTTCTGCTAGTTAGATACTGAACACTGCCAGAATGGTGTGACATTGTTACCTGGGTTAATGTGGTCCCCGTTTGTTTTGTTGAAAAAATTCACCCAGCAATGCCGTAAGAAGATCAATGATCTTCTCCACTCTGTCAGCACGAGTGCTACCATTGTCTCGCTGATACTCCTCACTCAGTCTCTGTTACTGCACACACTTCCACCAAGGCTCATGCCCTACCACTCTCGCAATTGTGTGCAAAATCATTCCCCCCTCAGTCTCAACCACCCAATCTCCCCCACGGTACTAACACTGCATGGTCTCTATGCCTCTTACTCAATCACTCAGGTCACCTCACCAACTTGCCTGCACCTGCATCAAAGCAGATCACTGTGACACCCACTTTCACCTCACTAAATCTAGGATAAAATGATCCGTAATGGGACAGAAGGAGCCACGTTTAGCTCCTCACCACTACAATCAGAGGACCTGTCCCTGACTGCCCCAAGTGGTTTGCAAACAATGACTTGACATTCAGTGGTGGGTTATTTTTCAGGGTGTAGGTTGCCAGAAAACATTCCGATAGTTTTTTAAATGACGTTCAATCAGCAAGCTTTAGGAAAATGTTGAAGAAGAGATTTGTGAACCAGATGGGTTTTTCTGATGATCAACAATGGGTTCATGGTCATTATTAGATCTTAATTCCAGAGTTTTGATTTGGAGATGCCAGTGTCGGACTGGGGTGTACAAAGTTAAAAATCACACAACACCAGGTTATAGTCCAACAGGTTTAATTGGAAGCACACTAGCTTTTGGAGCAACGCTCCTTCATCAGATGATTGTGTCCTGATGAAGGAGCGTCGCTCCGAAAGCTAGTGCTTCCAATTAAACCTGTTGGACTATAACCTGGTGTTGTGTGATTTTTAACTTAATTCCAGAGTTTGTTTTCATTGAATTCAAATTTCGTTTTCTGCCATAGCAAGATTGAACGCCAGTCACCAGAACATTATGTGAGTCTCTAGATTAATAGTCCAATGATAATACCACTAGGTCATCACTGCTCCCTGCCAGTGATGTTTCCATATCTATCTTTAGTTGATAATCCTCTGCTGAAGCATCTGTGCCCCAGAGTGCATTAAATATAAATCATTTAAGTATTTCTAGTTTACTCATATAATTATAACTTTTCCATCACTGGTATAATTCTCCTGAATGTTCACTAACCTATGCAACTTTAGCCCTAACCATTTCTAAAATGGGGTTCCCAAAATATCATCTATTACTTTGACTTTGTCTAATCGATGTTGTCATGACTTTGATACTCTATAGTCTATTCTGTTATTTATATTTTAAAATTATTGTGTGTTTTTGAATGCCTTTACATACACACAAACATCAAGAAAATTATATATCAAAACCTTTAGGTTTGTCTGTTTATTTTCATCCCTTGCTGCCTTTTCTTCTATGTATAATTCCCATTTCTTGTTTTTCACACAACATGCACTGTTTCTTTGTTGACCACATGGAATAGGATCATTCACTCTTCAACCTATTCTGCTAAAACAAAGCCATTTCCTGAAGACGTTTACACCTTATCTTGCTAGTTAACAACCTGCCTGCTTTTGTGGTAAGCAACTTTTGAAATTGTCTTTATTGTTAACAACCTTGTTCATGGAATGTTGGCAATGAGTCAGATTACATTAATCAGGTGATAGGTAACAAAGGCATCAAAACGTTTGAGCCACAGATTTCCTCGTTTGTGCTTATGATTTGTCAGAGCACAAAGTAGAAGGTCTAATTGATGAATTAGGTGTTTGGCTGAAATCTCATTCTTGTGTTAAGTGCAGCAGGAGAGAGAGATGGTCAAGATGTCAAACTAGCATGTTCATAGCACAGGTGAGCTTGCTAATTGGATACATAATTGTCTTAAAGACAGGAGATAGTGGTGGTCTTCCTGATGAAGAGCTTAAGCTCAAAACATCGACTCTCCTGCCCCTTGGATGCTGCCTGACTGGCTGTGCTTTTCTAGCACCACACTTTTCGACTCTGATCTCCAGCATTTGCAGTCCTCATTTTCTGGAGGGTTGTTTTTCAGACTAGAGGCCTCTCACTTGCTCCAAGTAAGCCTCAGGGATCAGTTCTGGGTCCTCTTTTGCTTATCATTTATACAAATGATTTGGATGAGAATATAGAAGGAATGTTTAGTAAGTTTGCAGACTACACCAAAATTGGTGGCATAAAAGGAAATGAGGAAGGTTTTCTAAGATTACAAAGGGATCTTGATCAAATGAATCAATAGGGTGAAAAATGATAGGAGGAGTTCAATGTGGGTAAATGCGAGGTACTGCATTTTGGTACAACAAACAAGGGTAGGTCTTATACAATTAATGGTAGGACCTTGGGTAATGTTGCAAAACAGAGGAAACTAGAGGTTCAGGTATATAATTCTTTGAAGTTTGCATCACATACAGGCAGGTGGTTAAAAGGCATTTGGCACTCTTGCCTTCATCACTCAGTCCTTTGAGTATTTGAGTTGGGAAGTCAGGTTGAGGTTGTACAGGACATTGGTGAGGCCTCTTCTGGAATACCGAATCCAGTTCTGGTTGCCCAGTTTTTTATAGGAAGGATATTATCATGTTGGAGAGGGTTTGGATACAGTGCAGCATGGTGGCTCAGTGGTTAGTACTGCTGCCTCGAGCGACTATCTATGTGGAGTTTGCACATTCTCCCTGTGTCTGTGTGGGTTTCCTCTAGGTGCTCTGGTTTCCTCCCACAATCCAAAGATGTGCAGGTCAGGTGATTTAACCATACTGAATAGGGAATCTAATCTAAACATTATCAAGCTGGAGAGGGTTCAGAAGAGAGATGCTAGGTTTGAATTATAAAGAAAGGCTGGAATATTTTTCACTAGAGTGTAGGAGGTTGAGAGGTGACCTTATAGAAGTTTCTAAAATCATGAGGGATATAGATAGTGTTACAGGAGGTGTCTTTTCCTTAGGATGGGGGATTTCAAGGCTAGGGGGCATATTTTTAAGGTGAGAGGAGAGAGATTTAAACAAGACATGAGGGGTAATTTCTTTTTTACAGAGAGGGTGGTTCACATGTTGAATTAATTCTCCGAGGAAGTGGTGGATACGAGTACAATTACAATGTTTAAAAGACATTTGAAAAAGTACATGACTAGGAAAGGTTTGGAGGGATATGGTCTAGGAGCAGGCAGGTGGGACTACTTTAGTTTGGAATTATGATTGGCGTGGACTGGTTGGACCAAATGGTCTGTTTCAATGCTGTATGACTCTATGACTCTGTTTGTTTGCTAGTCTTCTTAAAACTTTCCTGAATTTACAATGCTGAGATACAAATACTTCCAAAAGAAACAATACAGCCCAGCTAGAGTTACTTATGTTTTAGTTATAAAGAATAGGTCCTGAATTGAGGTAGGGTGTTCCAGTAAAATATAAATATTCTTGTTGGAAAATTAACTATAAATATCTTCACACACTGGGGAAAGCAAAAAGATGAGCAATTTTATAGGAAAAGCTGCAGTATAAATGTGTATGTTGTGATTTGAAAAAATAATTTGTTAATATAGTAAAATAAACCCATTCTCAGAAAAAGGGTATGATGAGTGAACATATTGGAGACCTGTTCGACATCCGAAGAAAGAAAATTCCCAGAAATCGGCAGAAGGAAACATCACATGGGAAGGGAACGAACCTATACAACCACAGAAGCCAGGGGATTCCGTTTTTATGACTACTTTCTTTACACATGAAAGAAGTGAAACTATCACTGTATTCTAACAGATGAAAGGCTTAACAGACAATCAATTTTTCAATGTATAATTTCAGTTACATCACACTGTAAATTTTTGCGATAAATTCTGTGTTACGATCGAGCCCTTCACGATCATCTGATGAAGGAGCGTCGCTCCGAAAGCTAGTGTGCTTCCAATTAAACCGGTTGGACTATAACCTGATGTTGTGTGATTTTTAACTTTGTTCACCCCAGTCCAAAACTGGCATCTCCAAATCCTGAGCATTCTGATGTTAGATGTAAGTGAATAGCTGCATTGCTGGGAGCAAACAAGCAACAGCTGTTTCTAACTTTTTAAAAGCAGTCAAATCTGTTACCTCTTTAATTTTTCAACAACTATTTCAAATTTGTGCCCATACTATATCTGCAATTATGAGCACAAATAGACAAACCCCACTAAGTATAACAGCTTTGGAATGAGCCAATCTGTTATTTTGGGATTCATAGATTAAAAAGAACTGCAAGTAACAGATAAAAACTCCTACAAGGGAGTAGCAGGAGATATTAATCAGAGAATTGACAATTAGCCTCCATAAGTGTTGACCTGTTTTGCCAAACAACAATTCTACCAAACTTGTCAAACATCAGGTCTGAGAACACTAAGAAGTCTAGGCCTGAGGAATAGAGAACAGCTAATTTAGAGTGCGGGAGGCAGAAAAATTGAGATGACCAATGTAACATCAGCAGTTGTCAATAATGCAATGATCTGTAGAGGATGAGAGGCCAGAGGAAGACATCTTAGAGAAGGGTGAATTCTAAAAGGTGATCAGGATTATTTTATCTATCAAGAAAGCTCTTTTCTCTTAAAATAGTGAAGGCTGAGGTAAGATTAGCTGGAGATATTTAAATTATTTTCAATGTTTTGCTTTTGTTTTAGCTGGATATTAAATTAGTAAAAGCATACACTTTGAAAATAGGAGCAAAGGTTCACTTCTCTGAGCATGCTCAGTTATTGAACTGGAAAGAATTGGGTGGATAAAGTCTCCAATATGTTACACAGGTGGGCAGAGCCGGAAATGGTATCACTCACTGATGAATCACTGCAGAAAGGCTGCAGTGTTATGTTTTCAATAAGCCCCTCAGGAGACCACCGCATGCTGGTTTGTCCATTTATGAATAAAATCGTCGAATCCCTACTGTGTGGAAGCAAGCCATTCGGCCCATTGAGTCCACACTGACTCTCTGAAGAGTATCCCATCCAGTCCCACCCTATGACCCTATCCCCAAAACTCTGCAATTTCCCTGGCTAACCCACCCAACCTACGCATTCCTGGACACTTTGGGCAATTTAGCATGACCAATTCACCTACCTGCACATCTTTGGATTGTGGAAGGAAACCGAAGCACCTGGAGGAAGCCCATGCAGACACGTGGAGAATTTGCAAACTCTACTCAGTCATCTGACAGTGGAATCAATCCCAGGTCCCTGATGCTGTGAGGCAGCAGTACTAAACATTGAGCCACCATGCTGCCCATACCCAAAATAAATAAGCATCAGTTAACAATAACAGCAAAGGTAAGGGACCAAGAAGGTAAAAAGAACTAAATTTAGACCACGTACTTGCATGACAGCCCTGTTCATTTATTTTACATGAGACTATTCAGAATTAGTGTACTATGAAGAAGAAGAAAAGATCTCTGGAGGAACAAGAAAACAATGGGATATACCAAAAGATAAAAACAAAGAACTGCAGATGCTGGAAGTCAAAAACACAAACAGAAATTGCTGGAAAAACTCAGCAAATCCGGCAGCACTTTGAGTCGTAGATTCATACAGCACAGAAACAGAACCCTCAATCTAACTCATTTGTAGGGACCAGACATCCCGATCTGACCTAGCCCCATTTACCAGCACTTGACCCATTTCACTCTAAACCCTTCCTATTCATATACCGATCCAGATGCCTTTTAAATGTTGTAATTGAACCAGCCTCCACCACTTCCTCTGGCCTCTCCTTCCATTCCTGCAGAACCCTTTGTGTGAAAATGTTGCCTCTCAGGTCCTTATTAAATCCTTCCCCTCTCACCTTAAATCTATGCCCTCTGGTTTTGGTTTCCCCATCCTGGGAAAAAAGACCTTGGCTATTCACCCAAAACATGCCCCTCATGAATTTATAAACCTCTATAAAGTCACCCCTCGGCCTCTGACACTCCAAGGAAAAGAGCCCCAGCCTATTCAGCCTCTCCCCATAACGCAAGCTGTACAGTCTCAGCAACATGCTTGTAAATCTTTTCTGAACTCAAGTTTAACAACATCCCTTCTGCAGAATTGTACAGAGTACTCTGAAAGTGGCCTCACCAATGTCCTGTACAGCTGCAACATGACGCTAATGCACTGACCAATGAAGGCAAGTGTGCCAAAGGCCTTCTTCACCATCCTGTCCACCTGCCACTCCTCTTTCAAGGATTTATGCTCCTGCACCCAAAGGATTCCCTGTTTGGCAACATTTCCCATTAACCGTATAAGTCCTGCTATGGTTTGGCTTACCAAAAGGCAACACCACACATTTATGTAAATTAAACATCACCTGCCACTCTCTGGCCCATTGTTTTTTCTCCACAAGATCACATGGGCCAGAGTTAACATTTTTGGTCCAGTGGCCCTTCTTCAGAACTGATGTATCAGAGGTTGGTTACTAATTAATACAACTGTAAAATTGATATTGTTTCCATCCTTCCAAAACCAAAATCCCCCCAGTTTTAAATATGCCAATCTCACACAGAATGATTGGCAGAGATCCTTGGGGGTAAGTGAGGAAGAAGGTAAAAACAGTGCCATAACACAGGAATACAAGACCACAAAAGACAGAAATGACCTTATCTCAGATACTGCCAAATCTCTTGTGCCAGTTATGTTTGGAGTCATCTCCACTTTTCTACCACTCCCTATTTTCCTGGATTCCCTGACTGGCAAAAACTTGTGTACCACACATAAATATAATCATCAATGGAGTATCTACAAAGGTAAAGTCACCACAGTCTAACTGGGCTGTGGGGTTGCTCTCTCATTAGAGAGATACAACTGGTGGAGGTTTAACCTGAGGAAGAGTTTGAAAAGGATATGCCTTCATGGTAACCTCAGCCTGTATGGGAATTGAACCCACACTGTTAGCATCACCCTGCATCGCAAACCAGCTATCTAACCAACTGAGCTAACTGAACCCAATGAGCAGCTATAATACTATATGCTCGAAAACTTCAAAGATGTACAGTTGAGTGAAGAAATTTATCTTATATCAGTCTTATGTGATTGAATCATTGGCTTTAAACTGCATCCCAATATTCCAACCAGCAGAAAAAAAACTTTAGTTGTTGCCCTGACAAGTCCCTGATAGCATTCTGTATGTTTCAATGACAACCACCTGATGAAGGAGCGGTGCTCCGAAAGCCAGTGCTTCCAATTAAACCTGTTGGACTATAACCTGGTGTTGGGTGATTTTTAACTTTGTACACCCCAGTCCAAAACCGGTGTCTCCAAATCAATGAGATCACCTCTCTTTCTTCAAAACTCCAGAGAATATAGACTTAGTTTACTTTGCCTCTCCACATAGAACAACTCTCTCAACTCAGGGACCATGTTAATGAACTGTCCATACTGCCTCAAAAGTAAATATATTATTCTTGAAATGTAGAAGCAAAAAAGTATGATATTTCAAGTGTGATCTCAAAACCCTGTACAGTTGTGGCAAGATTCTCTTTTCCTGTACTGTAATCCATTTGCCTTCCACATTGTTGCTGCATTGGCATGTTAACTTACTTTGTTCCTTATACAAGTACACCCAGATCTCTGAATATCAAAATATTCAAGGTTAATTTCTTTCTATAAAAAATATCTACTCTTATATCTTTGCAACCAAGGTGAATAATCTTACAATTCCCCACATTATATGCCATTCGCCACTCACTTAACCTGTCTTCCTCTTTGCATGGTAAAAATGTCAAATATTAGGGGATATAGGTTTAAAGTAAAGGGGATAAGTTTAAAAGAGGTGTGAGAGGCAAGTTTTTTTATCCAGAGGGTGGTAAACTCTGGAATGCATTTCCAGACATGATGGTGGAGGCAGATACAATAGCAACCTTTTAACAGGCATCCTGACAGATATATGAATTGGCAGGGAATAGAAGGTATGGACAGCTTAGCAGCTAAAAATGTTTTTAGTTTTAGGAAAGCATAATCTTTTGACACAGTCTAGATGGGCCTGTTCCTAAGCTATATGGTCCTTTGTTCTACACCTGAGGCACCAGCACTAAGCTTTGAGATGCTCCACTAGTCACAGCCTGATGATTTGCGAGCATCCATTAGTGCATACATTTTGCTTCTTGGCTGTTAACCAATCCTCTATCCATGCAAATTATCCCTAATCTGGGAGCACTGACCTTGCATATTAACTATTAGTGTGACAAGTTATCAAATGCCTTTAGGAAATGTAGCATGTATGCTACATTTACTGATTCCTTTATTCTAGCTTACTAGTGCACCCTCAAAAGCTCTAATAATTGTTTAATGAAAGAGAAAACTCTTTCTCTTTCATTAAACTATACTGACTGTCAGATAATTTTATGAATTCTGTAGTGCGTTGTTAAAACTTCCCTAAGTATTAGATTATAAACATTTTTTGATGACTACTGTCCGATTAAATGTCCTGTAGTTTCCCCATTTTCTCATTGCCTCCTAACACCTGGTGACCAACCCCATCTATTGAATGGTAAGCTGTGAAATATCATGACAAAAGTGGTCTTTTCTGAACAAACCAGAGTCCTTGCACAGCCAACTTTTACAATTACAGCCTCTGTGGAAACCCCTTTGCACTTGTGATCAAACACAAATAACTCTGTGCATTACCAAGCAGCGTCACCTCTACAGACTAATCATCTTAAAAACCTCACAAATGGCTCTAGGGAGTTGCATTTGCTAAATATTAAATTAAATCTCTTCCTCCTTTCTTGAATATTGGTGTCATATTACTAACTTCCAATCTGCTAGAACCATTCAAGAATGCTGGGAAGTTTGGAAGATCATAGCCAGAGAATCAACTATCCTTGAGGCATCACTTCTAGAATCATACATGTGGCCGTCAGATCCTAAGAATTCATCAGATTTCAGCCCCTTAAATATGTCTATCCTGCTGGTGTAAGTTAACTTAATTTCCTCATTTTTTTTAAGCAATTATGTTATCCTCCAGTTCTGAGAAGCAACTTGTGTCTTCTTCTGTGAAAATATTTGTTCAGTGCATATGTAATTTCCTTACACCCAACAAGAATTGCTCCTATATTTGCTTCCAAGATCCTTGTTTACTTTAGCTATTCTCTTCCTTTTTATATATTTATGAAAGTTACTATTCTTTCTGCCCATCTTGCTCTCATATTCTACTTTATTTTTTTTGCTGGTTTCTAAACTAGACCCTATCCTCAGACTTGACACTACTACCACCCTTTGCAACTTTATAAACCTCCCAACAGCCTGAACCTAAATAAAGCTTTCAAGATGACTAATGTTCTCCATACAATGTCCTAAACCTGTCAGTCTGACAGAGATAAATAGCTCAATTTGCCTTTACCTTCCAATAATCCTGGCATATGCGTTTGCTTAAAATAACTTAACCTGTGAGGCAGATGTTGAGGCACAAAAATTTATCTAATAGATGACTATTATATTATCAAATAGATGACTATTATATTGTTTAATTTTTTATAGTTTTATAGTTTTAACGGTGTATTCACACTGATACAGCAAAACAGGATACACTGCTGGGTTTTCTACAGCCCAAATATTGTGCCTCAACATCTGCCTCACAGGTTAAGTTATTTTAAGCAAACGCATATGCCAGGATTATTGGAAGGTAAAGGCAAATTGAAATATTTCTCCTTAGGAATCCAGGTTCTTCAGCCCTTCTTATTAGTACTTACAGGCAGAAGCAGGCTGTCAACACATATAAACAATGCCAGGATTAGTATACAGCATACCATTAACAGCTTGAATGATGGAGAAATTTTCAATACAGTCCTGACAAGGGCTGATTGGCATCTTCTATGCACTTCACATTATTTTCATTGAAGGAAGTTTATCCATGCTGTATATGAAAGCCGAGCCCCCAACTATAAGGAATCAGGGTCTGTACACAACCATTGCAACATTATACCAGCTACTTCAGATTATTCTTTAATATTAATCATGTGGGTTAATAGAAGTTTTTATAGAATTATTGAAACAAGTTGATAACAAAACAGTGAAAGCTACCCACAAGAACAGAGCACAGCTAACTGTGTACAGGAACCAAAGTCGGTCTAACTTTGCTGGAATGTTGTAAGAGGAGAACGATTGACATCTCTGTGTAAAAGGCTGGAATAATGGGGTCAGAGACGTCATTTCTTTAGTCTGAAAACGTACTCTGCAACATTTGCAACAGATAACAGCTCCAAATTTCAAAATTGGATGATGCAAGAAGGAAAGATGATCAAAATCTGCCCAAGCAGGGAAGCTGTGTATGTTTGTGGGTAAGCCAGTGAATTGGTTTTATAAGGTTTAATAGTTTTGGAATTGCAATAAGATAAAAGAGAGACTGTTCTTGTGTGTACGTAAGGCAATACGGCCATAAAACATGGAAGCATAAGTAGCCCACTCAACTCATCGAGTCTGCTCCAGTATTCAATGAGGTCATAGCTGACCTAATACTCCTTGTTATCATTTCCTGCCTTTTCTCAGATTTTGAGTTCACTTAAGCATGCTACATAAAACTCCACTGAGTAATAAGGACCATGCTTGAAATTGATGATCATTCAATACTTTGCACAATTATTCTTTGCAAGCAGAAAAAGTTAGATAAAGAATGTGGATATGGACATAAAGAATATCATTGCAGGAACACCAACATTACCACAAAGATAAACAAACCATGTCAGATACTAATAAAACTACCATCGAGAAATAAACCTGTGTTGTCCTTTATAGGAGTGGTGTGTTGGTATGGGTGCAACACCTTCCACTTTTTCAATTATCATGAGTGCCCATCATTTATTTTGCGCTCCCACAATCTGCAAGTCATTTATTGGACACAAGCAGCCACTTTACTACAAGTACCATGTGACTAATTTATCAACTTCATTTGTAATAATATGCTCTTTTCCCAGTCTTTCCCTTAAGTCTGGTACATTGTATGTGCTATCAAAATTCTTAATCATTAGCTTCTTCTGCTAAATGAATATGCTGAATATCTTTTGGTTGTCAGTTGAAGTCCTTGTATCACCCAGGGCTTGCTCCTGTGGGATCTTTAAATTCACTTAGCCATCCTTACTATCATTGTGACTGGCTGTCATATGAGATGTCAATCTATTGCCATTTGCACAAAGAGTTACATGGATGTAACAGTTGTGGCATCACACTGAGACACAACAGACCTGAACATGAAGTTGGGTTTAGGTCAATTGAGCATGTCTGGAAGCAAATATCAATAGTTTTCATTTACATAGCACCTTTGAAATAATTAAATATTCAAGATTCCTTATAGAAGCATTATAAAATAAAACAAAGCACTAAGTCACATCAGAAGATGGCCAAGACGTGTGAGCAAATAGGTAGCTATTGATGACTGCCTTCAAACAGAGAAGATAGGAAGGAAGACAGGCAGGGAGATTCAGGGAGGAACTCTAGGACTTTGCATCTAGACAGATGAAGAGTCACCCATCATTGGTGAAATGATTCAAATAAAGGATCCTCAAGAAGCAGATTTAGAGCAGTACACAGGTATCACAGAGGCTGGAGGAGATGGCAGATATAGGGAGGAGTGAGGCCATGGAGGCATTTGAAAATAGCGGTGAAAAGTTTGATATTGTGGAAGAGCCAAATATAGTACTAGCTACCCAGGACTTCCCAACAACCCAAGTGAACAATATTTGGTAGAAGTTGAGAATAGGGAAGTGGAGTTTTGCTGACCTCAGGTTTACAGAAAGCAAAGGGAAGCTGGCCAGAAATGCATTGGAATAGACAAGTCTAAAGGTAACAAAATGCATGAATGAAGGCTTCAACAGCAGCTGAACAGAGGCAGAGCTACAGTTACAGAGAATAAATAGCCAGCCTTAGTCATTTCACTATCACCCAACGTTAACTTACCACAACTTCCAGCCTTCTTCAATGAGTCCAAATTTTTCAGCCTACCTAAAATCCAGTACTGAATGAGCAGAAATTTCCTCCAACTAAGCACTTAGTTCCACTCTTCTTCCTTGTAATTAGGGGAGGCTGAGCCAAACTGAACATCTAACTTTATTGTCATATTTGACCCAAAGTTCAGCTTCTGACTACACATCAGAGCTAGCACAAAGAAAATCAATTTCCTGCTCTGTAACATCTCTTGATTTTGCCCCTGCTGCAGTTCATCTACTGTTGAAACATATAAATGCATTTGTTATCACCAGACTTGACTATTCCAATGTTGTCCAATTGGCACCATACTTCCATTCTCCAAAGATTTTAAATTCTGCTGCCCACATCTTAACATGCACAAAGCCCCAATCACCTATCTTCTGTCTACATAAGAATATATAAAGGACACAGAATCAGGTTATTCAGTCACTTGCTCTGCCATTCAGTCAGCTTACGGTTGATCGGAGTGTAGCCTCAACTTCACATTCATACTTATCTATAATAACCACTGATTTCCTTGCTTATTGACTTCACTGGCATCCATTGGGACTGCAAATGACATGCTTCCATATCAGTCAATGCGTTCTGAAATGGCCGATAAGTCCAATTTGCAATCTGTGGACTTTGCTGTATACAGAGCAGTTGCGTTTGGAAGTTCAGGTGGATAAATTGCCAATATTGCAACTTCCCCTTTTTGAGTTCCCAACAAAGGCTCCTAACATTTTTGGAATATTTCAAATGCATTCCTAGTCACAAGCCAGGACTCCCCTGAGTCGAATGGGATGTTTGACTTTTTCAGGGATGCTTTGACAATATCCTTACAGCACTTCTGTTGTCATTCTGGGAGTCACTTTAGCCTGTAACATTGTTAGCTCCTGGCTGAGCAACATCTCGAGGGTTTAAACTTCTTATCCTTGTTTGTAATTATCTCCATGGCTTCGCCCCTCACTATCTATATAATTACCTCCAGCTCTACAACCTTGAGAAATATGTGTACTCATCTAATTGTGGATTCACACACAGTGACTTCATATATTAAGGGGAGATAGTGGCATGTTGATATCATTATTGGACTAATACTCCAGACGCCTAAGATAATGGCCTAGAGTCATGGAATTAAATGAATAAATCAGAGATTCCAGCTAATCTAATGATGAGCATGAAATGATTGTAGCGAAAATCCACCTAGCTCACTGAACCCCTTTAAGGAAGGAAATCTACTGTCCTTACCTAATATGGCATACAAATGATTTCACACTCACAGAAATATGGTTGATCCTTAACTACTTTCTGAAATTGCCTAATAAGCCACTTTGCTGTATCAAAACACTATAAAATCTAAAAATATGAAGCAAATCAAACAGACCACCTGACAACCACCTCAGTAATGAAAATGACAATGGAGTTTGCATGTTCTCCCCATGTCTGCATGGGTTTCCTCCGGGTGCTCCTGTTTTGTCCCACAATCCAAAGATGTGCAGGTGAGATGGATTAGCTATGCTAAATTGTCTGTAGTGTCTAGGGATGTGCAGATTAAATGGATTAGCCATGGGAAACTGCAGGGTAATGGAAATAGGGTGGTTCTTTTTGGAGGATCAGTACAGATTCAATAGGCTGAATGGCCACTTTCTGCATGGTAGGGATTCTATGATTCTATGAGGAGAAAGTGAGGTCTGCAGATGCTGGAGATCAGAGCTGGAAATGTGTTGCTGGAAAAGCGCAGCAGGTCAGGCAGCATCCAGGGAACAGGGGAATCGACGTTTCGGGCATAAGCCCTTCTTCAGGAATCCTGATTCCTGAAGAAGGGCTTATGCCCGAAACGTCGATTCTCCTGTTCCCTGGATGCTGCCTGACCTGCTGCGCTTTTCCAGCAACACATTTCCAGTTCCGATTCTACGATTCTATCAAAGGCAGCCTTATTGATCCTGCAAAGTTCTCCTTACCAACATCTAGGACCTTATGAAAAGATTGGAGAGCTGTTTCACTAAATAGTCAAGCACCAGCCTGACATAAACATATCCACAGAATGAAATATGACAGGCAATGTCCAAGACAGGCTACCCATCCCTGGGTATGTTCTGTCCCACCAGGGACAGTGGTACAGTAGTATACAAATCAAGAAAGAATTGCTCTGAGAGTCTTAAAACTTGATTCTGGATGCCATGAAGTTTCATGGTATCAAATCAGATGAGGAGATTTGCATGCCCTTCTGATTAGACTTACCCAATTCCTCAGCTGGTGAATTAGCATGACACCACATTGAACATTGAATGTGGGAACAGCATGTACTCTTGGGTTGGATAGGGGTGTGGTGTGGGGACTTCAATCTCACTCAGTTTGAATTCTGCCAGCATCACCCAGTTTCTGGCCTCGTTACAACCTTGGTTCATACATATACAAAAGATTTTAACTCCAGAGTAGATGCAAGATTGATCATCCGTATCTTTAAGGCTTCATTTGATGAGCATGGATCAAGAAGCCCTAGCACAACAGAAGTCAATGGGAATTGGGAAAAATCTCTCCATTGGTTGGAGTCATGCCTCGCACAAAGAAAATGATTGTGGTTGTTGGAGGTCAATCATCTCAGTTCCTCAATGTCCTAGACCCAACCATCTTCGCCTGTTTCTACAATGATATATCTCCATCAGAATACAAATATTTAGCACCATTCACAATTCCTCAGATACTTAAGTACTGTAGTGTGTCCACTTGCAGCAAGATCTGAACAACATCCAGTCTGAGGCTGTGAAATGACAAATAGCATGATCTGGATAAATGCTTCAGGCAATGACCTTCTGAAAGAAGAGAAAATCTACCCTTGGCATTCAATAATCTTTACCATAACTGAATCCCACATCAGCATCAATCTGAGGCTTGCCACTGCAGAAACTAAACTGGGCCAACCATATCTACATCGTAGCTAGAACAGCAAGTCAGACTCCAGGAAATCAGTCAGTCAGTCATCCCCTATCTTCCTAATGCCTAGCCACCATCTACAAGACAAGTCAGGAATGTCATGGAAGTTATTTCAGTTACCTGGATGGGTACAGCTCTCGCCACACTGAAGAATCTCATTACAATTCAGAAGAAAGCAGCCTGCTTGATTGACACCCCACCACAACCTACACCATTCATTCCCTTCATCACCACTTCTCTAACTCTCTTTCTTCCTTTCCACCAACTTCTTTTAATTGAGGGCCCAGTGACCCTTATAGTCAGACAGTCATAGAGGTGTACAGCATGGAAACAGACCCTTTAGTCCAATTTGACCATGCCGACCAGATATCCTAACCTAATCTAGTCCCATTTGCCAGCACTGGGCCCATTTTCCTCTAAACCCTTCCTATTCATATACCCATACAGATGTCTTTTAAATGCTGTAATTATACCAGCCTCCACCACTTCCTCTGGCAGTTCATTCATATGAAAAAGTTGCCCCTTAGGTCCCTTTTATATCTTTCTCCTCTCACCCTAAACCTATGCCCTCTAGTTCTGGACTTGCCCCACTCCAGGGAATAGACTTTCTCTATTTACCCTATCCATGCCCCTCAAAATTTTATAAACCTCTATAAGATCACCCCTCAGCCTCCGATGCTCCAGGGAAAACAGCCCCAGCCTGTTCAGCCTCTCCCTATAGCTCAAATCCTCCAACCCTGGCAGCATCCTCGTAAATCTTTTCTGAACTCTTGCAAGTTTCACAACATCCTTCTGATGGAAAGTATACCAGAATTGCACACAATATTCCAAAAGTGGCCTAATCAATGTCCTGTACAGCCGTAACATGACCTCCCAACTCCTGTACTCAATACTCTGAACGATAACGGAAAGCATACCAAATGCCTTCATCACTATCCTATCTACCTGTGATTATACTTTTAAGAAGCTATTAACCTGCACTCCAAGGTCTCTCGGTTCAGCAACACTTCCCAGGATTGTACCATTAAGTGTATAAGTCCTGTTAGGATTTGCTTCTTTAGTTCTAGAACCAGAATTGAAGAAGGGTCACTGGACCTGAAACATTGACTCTGCTTTCTCTCTACACATGCTGCCAGATCTTTTATTTATTTATTTATTTATTTTGTGGGATGTGGGTAGTGCTGGCTGGCCAGCATTTATTGCCCGTCCATAGTTGCCCTTGAGAAGGTGCTTTCTCTCTACACATGCTGCCAGATCTTTTATTTATTTATTTATTCATTTTGTGGGATGTGGGTAGTGCTGGTTGGCCAGCATTTATTGCCCGTCCATAGTTGCCCTTGAGAAGGTGGTGAGCTGCCTTCTTGAACTGTTCAGTTTACCTTTTGAAGGTTGACCCAAAATGCCATTAGGGAGGGAATTCCAGGATTTTGACCCAGCGACAGTGAAGGAATGATGATATATTTCCAAGTAAGGATGGACAGTGACTTGGAGGGGAATGTGAGGTGGTGGCGTTCCCATGTATCTGATGCCCTTGTCCTTCTAGATGGATGTGGCGAGGGTTTGGAAGGTGCTGTCTGAGGATCTTTGGTGAATTTCTGCAGTGAGTCTTGTAGATCGCACGCACTGTTGCTACTCAGCGTTGATGATGGAGGGAGTGGATGCTTGTGGATGTGGTGCCAATCAAGCGGGCTGCTTTGTTCTGGATGGTGTCAAGCCTCTTGAGTGCTGTTGGGGCTGCACTATCCAGGCATTTGGGAGGTATTCTATCACACTACTGACTGGTGCCATGTAGATGGTGGACAGGCTTTCAGGAGTCAGGAGATGAGTTACTCACCGTAGTATTCCTAGTCTCTGACCTGTTCTTGGAACCATTGTGTTTAAGTGGTGAGTCTAGTTCAGTTTTTGATCAATGGTAACTTCCAGGATGTTGATAGCAGGGGATTCAGTGATGGCAACATCATTGAATGTCAAGGGACGGTAGTTCGATTGTCTCTTATTGGTGATGGTCATTGCCCTGGCATTTGTGTGGTGCGAATGTTACTTGCCACTTGGCAGCCCAAGCCTGGATATTGTCCAGATTTTGTTGCCTTTGAACACGGTTTGCTTCAGTGTCTGAGGAGTCACAATTGGTGCTGAACATTGTGCAATCATTGGCGAACATCCCCACTTCTGATTTTGTGATGGAGGGAAGGTTATTAGTGAAGCAGCTGAAGATGGTTAAAGCTAGGACACCACCTTGAACTCCTGCAGAGATGTCCTGGAGCTGAGATGACTGACCTCCAACAACCATGACCATCTTTACTTGTGTCAGGTACGACTCTCACCACCGGACAGTTTGCCTCTAGATACCCACTGATTCCAGTTTTGCTAGGGCTCTTTGTTGCCACACTCAGTCGAATGCAACCTTGATATCTGGGTTTCTCCAGCAATCTCTGATTTCATTTCAGATTTCCAGCATCCGCAGTTATAGTGTCTTGGAAGCATGCAGCATAAAAATAGACCCTTCCATCCAACCAGTCCATGCCAGCCATAATCCCAAACTAAATTAGGCCCACCTGCCTGCCCACTTGGCCAATATCCCTCCAAACATTTCTTAATAACTGTAAGAAATCTAGAAGTAAATCTTGAAATATGTCTAAACCTCAGGTGCAAATGTTCTGACAGCGTTCAGCAATGCTTGCTTTTGTTTAGGATCCTGAGTGAAGTTCATTTGAATCTCTATCCTACTAATTCATGATTTGGATGATGCCGGTGTTGAACTGGGCTGTACAAAGTTAAAAATCCACACAACGCCAGGTTATAGTCCAACAGATTTATTTGGAGGCACCAGCTTTCGAAGCGCTGCTTCTTCATCAGGTGGTTGTGGAGCAGAATCATAGAGCACAGAATTTATAGCACCAGGATTGCAGTGTCATGGAATGTAATAATTAAACAAATTTAGCTTTAGTCTTTCATCTTTTAGAGTGATCATTTTAAATTCCTTCATATATGCAAATCCCAGAGTTTTTTAAAGTTACATTCTTAAGATAGCTTTGAACAATAGGCGCCATCTCAGTTCAGATAATGCATTGAAGGTGTATATGCGTGTGTATGTGTGTGTAGGGGAGACCAAGTGAGTGAGAGTGTATGTGAAAGAATGTGTGTGTGTATGTGTGAGAGTGTAATGGGGTATAAATCTGTGAGAGAGTGCGTGTGTGGGTAAGAGTGTGGGGGTGTACGTGTGAGCGTATGAGAGAGTTTGTGTATGAGACAGGGTTTGCGTGGGTCTGCAGGAGTATGTATGTGTGTGTGTGCACGCGCACACTAGTATGGGTGTGTGTGAGAGTTTATAATGCAGTGGGGTCACCTGTAGTGCGACATGAACCAAGGTCCTGGATGAGACCATCCCCATGGGTATCGAACTTGGCTATCAGCATCTGCTCGGCCACTCTGCGTTGTTATGTATTCTGAAGTCTGCCTAGGAGGATGGTCAACTGAAGGTCCAAGGCCGAATGTCCTGACTGCTGAAGTGTTCCCCGACTGGGTGGTTTTGTGAACATAACCAGCCGTTCGGGGAACACTTCAGCATTCCAGGACACTCAGCCTCCAGCCTCCGGGTGACTATCCTCCAAGGCAGACTTCGAAAGAGGAAACAACACAAAGTGGCCGAGCAGAGGCCAATAAACAAGTTCGGTACCCATGGGGATGGTCTCATCCAGGACCTTTGGTTCATGTCGTACTACAGGTGACCCCATTGCACTACACACTCACACAAGTGCATGCCCACACACACCCTCCTACAGACCCATGAAGACCCTCTCTCATATAAAAGCTCTCTCTCATATGCACACACATACACACCCCACACTCGCACATGCACCCTCTCACAGACTTGTACCCCATTTAACTCACACCCACACACACACACACACACACACACGTCTGTGGGGTGAATTTGCACTTGCTGATTTACATTTGATTTTGCTCAAAAACTGCATAAATCCATGCAAAATTCTGTGAATCCCACTTCAGAAACAGAATCAGTCTGACCTAAGATTGGGAAACAGACAGACTTTAACTTCACACCTTTAATGCATTACCTGAGCTGAGATGGCACCTATTGTTAAAAGCTATCTTGAGAATGTAACTTTAAAAAACTTCTGGGATTCACATATGAAGGAACCAAAACTAAAATTATCATTCTAAAAGATGAAAGACTTAAGCTAAATTTGTTTAATCTTGGGGTGGCACGGTGGCTCAGTGGTTAGCACTGTTGCCTCACAGTACCAGGGACCCGAGTTCAATTCCAGCCTTGGGCAACTGTCTGTGTGGAGTTTGCACATTCTCCCCATGTCTGTGTGGGTTTCCACAGTGCTCTGGCTTCCTCCCACAGTGCAAAGATGTGCTGGTCAGGTGAATTGGCCATGCTAAATTGCCCATAGTGTTAGGTGCTTTAGTCAGAGGGAAATGGGTTTGGGTGGGTTACTCTTCAGAGGGTCAGTGTGGACTTGTTGGGCCGAAGGGGCTGTTTACACACTGTAGGCAATCTAATCTAATCCTTTACATTCCATGACACTGCAATCCTGGTGCTATAAATTCTGTGCTCTATGATTCTGCTCCACAACCACCTGATGAAGAAGCAGCGCTTCGAAAGCTAGTGCCTCCAAATAAACCTGTTGGACTATAACCTGGTGTTGTGTGGATTTTTAAGTACTAATTCAATGTGGTTGCATTGCTCAAATAAATTAAATTTCTGCTTTACAACTAATCTCGTTACATCATTGAGAAATTTATAGATGTATGGAATTATTGCACAAAAACAGATCATGCATCCCAAACATCCTTAAAATGTCTCCTCCCACCTTCATCTAACTCTATCAGCACAAACTCAATTCCTTTCTCCCCAGTTTTGTTGAGTATCCAAACAAATGCCTGCAATTTGCCTCAACTTTTTATTTTTGTGGCAAATTTCACATTCCACTCTGAATAACAATTCTCCAGATTTTCCTATTGAATTTAAGTGACTACTTATGCTGTACCTCCTAGTTAACTGATTAGAGAATGAACAAATGGCGATATATGAGAAAAGATAATTTTGTAGTGGCTGGGATCTGAAGTCCACTACCTTAACAGCAGGGAATTGGATTATTATCTAAAAAGAGAAAGATTGCGGGAATAAGCAAGGGAGTGGGACTACCTGAGCACCTGTTGCAGTGAGCCACATGGACACAGTGAGCCAAATAGCCACTTTCTGTTGTGTAACCATTTTGACAGTATCTGGAACTCACTGCCTGAAAGAGATATTTAAGAACTGGATGAGCACTTGAAGAAACACCATTGCAAACAAAGCTTCAGGCCAAGTGCTGCAAAAAGGTAGTGGAATTCAGAAGAACCTCGATTATCCAAAGGACATGGGCAGGGTTTCTTTCGTTCAGTTAATCAAATGCCGGGTAATTGATGTGTGGCTATGTTATCCAGCATCGGGACATTGCGATCTTGTTCGGATGATCCGAAGTTCGGTTAATCGAATGCCAGATAATCGAGGTTCCTCTGGACATGGATGTTTGATGACTGGCACAGATACAATGGGCCAAAAGGTCTCTTTCTGTGTGTGAAGTTCTCTATAACTCTAATATTCTGTGGGTACAATTTCTCTCCTTGCTGGTGGTGGTGAGGAGGATGGGGACGCGGAGAAAGAGCAAATAATGGGGCAGCTTGGCCCCAGAGAGATATGGACCCCTTTCCCATCACTTCAGCAATTTAGCTTTGGGGAAAAAAGGCTCATGCGCAACCTTCTCCAGCTGCCACCATTTTAGGGCCCTTAGTGGTCAATTAAAAAATTAGTTTCGGGCCTAATCCCACCACCAGCATGATTACCTGCCTTCCCAGCAGGCAAGAGTAGATTTTGTTTTCTCAACCGGGAAGCCTGGGAGACCAGGTTCTCCGGTTGTGAGGGGAGGTGGGGCAGGTCAAAATATTTCAAGCATGGAGATAAGAGGGTGGCCTCAGATATCCTCTCTCCATGACAATTAATCCACAAGCCACCCCAATAAAATATTTCTTTGACAATGATACAGCTCTTCATTGCTGTGCAACCTTGGTCTACATTAACACCCATTAGCTCCCCAAGACTGAGAGCATCTGATTGGCTGGCAGTATCAGGTTGGCTGGGCTCCAGTACTGAGGCTCATGAATTGACAAGAAATACCTAATTGGTGCATGTCCCAGCAGGTTTTTACAATTGGTGTGAGTGGAGGTTAATCACAGCCGAATTCCAGAGGTGAGTAACTGCCCTTGACGTCAAGACTGCATTTGAGTGTGACATCATGGAGCCCAAGAAAAACTGGGAGCCAATCAGGGAGAACAGTCTCCATTTGTTGGATTCATACCTAGTACAGAGGAAGATGGTTGTCATTGTTGGAGGTCAGTCATCTCAGCTCCCAGGCATCTCTACAGGGTTCCTCAGGCCAACCATCTTTAGCTGCTTTAGAGTCATAGAAATGTTCGCCACATAAATATACCCATTGGTTCAATTCGTCCATGTCGGCCAGATATCCTAGATAAATCTAGTCCCATTTGCCAGCATTTAGCCCATATCCCTCTATACCATTCCTAATCATATACCCATCCAGATGCCTGTTAAAAAGTTGTCATTGTATCAGCCTCCACCACATCCTTTGGCAGCTCATTCCACACACACACTGCCCTCTGCATGAAAAGGTTGCCCTTTAGGTCCCTTTTAAATCTTTCCCCTCTGACCTGAAACCTTTACTCTCGAGTTTTGGATTCCCGTATCCAGGCAAAAAGACTTTGTCTATTCACCCTATCCATGCCCCTCATGATTTTATAAGCTTCTATAAGGTCATCCCTCAGCCTCCGTTACTCCAGGGAAAACAGCCCCAGCCTATTCAACCTCTCCCTATCGCTCAAACCGTCCGACCCTGGCAACATCCTTGTAAATTTTTTCTGAACCCTTTCAAGTTCCATAACTTCCTTCTTATAGTAGGGAGTACCAAAGTGGGTACAGTATTCCAAAAGTGATGACATTCCCTCTATCATAAGGTCAGAAGTAGAGATGTTTACTAATGATTGTCCCATTCACAACTCCTCACAAACCGAAGCAGTCCATGACCAAATGCAGCAAGACTTAAGACAATATCCAGGCCTGGGCTGGCAAATGGCAAGTAATATTTTCATCACACAAGGCAGGCAATGATAAGCAAGACAGAATCTAACCATCACTCCTTGTCATTTAAAGGTACTAATATTGCTGAATTCATCACTAATCACATGACCAGAAACTGAACTGGACTATCCATGTGGTGAAGAATAATGAGCCAGGAATCCTGCACTAAATAACTCATCTCCTGAGTCCCCAAAGCCTATCCAACATTTACAAGGCACAAGTCAGGAACATGATGGACTACTCCCCATTTGCCTAAATGCATGCAGCTCCAACAATACCTGAAAAGCTCAACACAATCTTAAAGAACACAGCCTGCTTGATAAGTGTCACATCCATTAACATGTACCAACGACACTCCTCATAGGCTGTGTACCATCTACAAAATGCACTGCAGAATTCACCAAGGCTCCTGAGATAGCACCTTTCGCTACCATCTCAAAGGGATAGCAGCAGAGATACATGGGAACATCACAACCTGCAAGTTCTCCTCCAAGCAGGACACTTTTACACTTTGGAAATATAATACTATTCCTTTACTATTGCTGGGTCAAAGTCCTGGATGTCTGTCTCTAACAGAGTTATGGCTCTGCCTACACCAAATGGACCTCAACAATTCAAGAAGGCAGCTCACCACCATCTTGTCAAGTGCATCTAGGGATGGGCAGTAAACACTGTCACAGTTTGTGCTCCTGCACCCATGATTGAATAATAAAGTCACCTGCTTAATGTCAGAGCATTTAGTCGCAGCCTGTGATGCTAGTTCCAAGCGTTCATACAAATAGAGGCGTTTCCTCGACATCTACCTCTGTATGATCTTCTTCACAACCTTAAACTTTCTATCAGATCATCCATTATTCTGCCTTCCAGTAATCAGGGAGTTGAACATGGGAACATGCAAAACTCTGAAGCATAACAGTTCACATGAGGAATTTTGATTTAATGATCCAAGGACATAAATCATACAATTAAGCATTGAACTGTGAAGATCAACTCCATGATTGGGAGCATAAGATCAGCTTATAGGAGAAGCAATTTCACTAAACTTCAAAGATCATTGAATACATTTACAAAACCTCTAACAGGTAACACCAATGCAACTATATGCAACTCTCCTGGGAAGGAATTAATTTAAAATTAAATACTTTGTTGTAGGTTGTTGGCAGGTTTGTGTCATGTTAAAGAGGAGCAGTACAAATAATCATCTCTGAGTCTCTATGTATTTGCAGAAACTAACAAGTTTCTTACCAGATTTAGGGTACGTCACAATAAAGACATCTGTGTCCTTTATTTCAAAATGTTCCAGTTGTTCTAAATGTTCTTTCGTGTAGATAGTGGAAACAAAGTTACAGCCTTTGTACTGAAAGTAGTAATTGTTTGTCTTGGACATTCTTGCACTGTTGAGAAATCTGCAAAAGGCAAACATCAACAATCTTACCCAGTTTTAAGTCTTTTAAAATGAGGAAAAAAGGCAATTTGTTTGCACCACTCAATATAGATTATCACTGAATAACATGGCTATATCCTAATGGAGTATTTTACTATCAATTGCCCCAAGTCGCCAGTTTAACAAGCCTATTCCCTAACTGTCCTCAATTTAAGATTGTCAGATGTTCAAATTACCATAGGCAAATCCCAACCTATATCCAGAACCTTACAACCGACAGCACTCTGAAGACTCAATGTTTCTTTAACTCTGTCCTTTTGTACAAACTTAAAAATCACACAACACCAGGTTATAGTCCAACAGGTTTATTTGGAAGCACTAGCTTTCGGAGCGACGCTCCTTCATCAGGTGGTTGTTGAAAGCTAGTGCTTCCAAATAAATCTGTTGGAATTTAACCTGTTGGTGTGTGATTTTTAACTTTGTACACCCCAATCCAACACCGGCGTCTCCAAATCTGTCCTTGGATGTGCCTCAGAACATTGGATTTATGCAAGGCTTTTAACCCAAAAATAAGTTAATCTGGCTTTTGTTACTGTAGTCAGAACAGTATTAAGCAGAATCATTCAGATCAAGCCTACCTTGTTTTCTCATTTTCAGCAACGATTTAAATGTTTTAAAGAGGATATGGACAGATTACTAAATGGATGCAAATTTAGAATATGTAAAAAAAACCTACGAGTGGTGAACTGTGTCATAGAGATGTACAGAATGGAAACAGACCCTTCGGTCCAACGTGTCCATGCTGACCAGATATTCCAACCCAATCTAGTCCCACTACCAGCACCCGGCCCATATCTCTCCAAACCCTTCTGATTCATTTACCCATCCAGATGCCTTTTAAATTTTGCAATTGTACCAGCCTCCACCACTTCCTCTGGCAGCTCATTCCATACATGTACCACCCTCTGCGAGAAAAAGTTGCCCCTTAAGTCTCTTTTATATCTTTCCCCTCTCACCCTAAACCTATGCCGTCTAGATCTGGACTCACTCAGCCCAGGGAAAAGACTTTGTCTACTTATCCTATCCACGCCCCTCATGATTTTATAAACCGCTATAAGGTCACCCCTCAGCCTCCGACGCTCCAGGGAAAATAGCCCCAGCCTTTTCAGTGTCTTTCTATAGCTCAAATCCTCCAACCCTGGCAACATCCTCGTAAATCTTTTCTGAAACCTTTCAAGGTTTGCAAATTCCTTCCGATAAGAAAGAGACCAGAATTGCACGCAATATTCCAAAAGTGGCCTAACCAATGGCCTGTACAGTTGCAACATGACCTCCCAACTCCTGTACTCAATACTCTGACCAATAAAGGAAAACATATCAAACACCTTCTTCACTATCCTATCTAATTGCAACTCTACTTTCAAGGAGCTATGAACCTGCACTCCAAGGTCTCTTTGTTCAGCAACACTCCCTAGGACCTTACCATTAAGTGTACAAGTCCTGCTAAGATTTGCTTTCCCAAAATGCAGCACCTCGCATTTATCTGAATTAAACTCCAGCTGCTGCTCCTCAGGCCTTTGGCCCATCTGATGAAGATCCATGATCCATACTTGAGCAGCTTCTAATCCCTTGGGCAGAATTCCCTACCAGGGTGGTAAGAAGGGGAAATAATGAGGCAATGTAGTCTTGGAGAGAAACTCACTGCCTTCCTGCAGTCTTGATAATTATATTCTGAGAACAAAGTTCCTTGGGTGACTTTCTCAACCTGCCAACACTTATCATTCTTAAGTGATCAATTAATGGCCATTTCAAAGCCTCAACTCACCATCACCCCAATCAGTTTATTTCACAGTGAACTAGAAAGATGGCCAGTTTCTCAATGGAAAAACCAAGGGAGAGCTGCTTACTGCCCTAATCTGAGGACAAATAGAGGCACAGATGGGGAAAAGGAGGATGCCTCTGAAAGCCCTGTTGTTTTCTCTGACCTCCATCTCTCCCTCTGGGTTCAGACTAAACAAAAAATGAGAAATGTCTGCTTAAAGCTTAAAGCACAAATTACTAAAAATTAGGCACATAATGTTAAGTGAAAGTAGGTGTCAGAATGACAGCTTCAGTATCATGCACAAAACGTTTCATGGAAAAATTCAGCAAGCTTGACATCAACTGTGAGGAGAAAGCAGAGTTAACGTTTCGCTCCAGTGACTTTTCTTCAGAACGCTTCAAAACTGAAGAAGGATCACAAGACCTAAAATGTTAATTCTGCTTTCTCTCCACAGATGCTGGCAGACTTGCTGAGATTTTCTAGCAATTTCTGTTTTTGTTTCTGAATTCAAGTATCCACAGTTTTTTGGGGTTTTTTAAAAAAAGTTTTCATGTTGCGCAGTCAAGGATTCTTGACTTCACCCATAGTTCCTGCCGCTTTTATTTCAGTCGAGCATCTAACTCTGGTGACAACAGGAGTTGGGGAGTCTTCTATAATGTCTCAGGGTATGGAGTGTACCAGGAAATCACAACTGTTCCTCAAACTGATTTGGAGCTGGTGTTGGACTGGGGTGTACAAAGTTAAAAATAATACAACACCAGGTTATAATCCAACAGGTTTATTTGGAAGCTATAAATTCTGTGTCTTACAATTGTGTACTCCACAACCACCTGATGAAGGAGCAGCACTCCGAAAGCTAGTGCTTCCAATTAAACCTGTTGGACTATAACCTGGTGTGTGTGATTTTTAACTTTCCTCAGACTGGCCCTGATTGAAGCTCAATGCCATTCTAACCTAACTGATATATGAATGCTGTGAAGTAATAGCATGCAAGACAACTGTTGTTGTGGTTCTGTTCGCCGAGCTGGGAATTTGTGTTGCAGATGTTTCGTCCCCTGTCTAGGTGACATCCTCAGTGCTTGGGAGTCTCCTGTGAAGCTGTGATGTTTCCTCCGGCATTTATAGTGATTTGTCTCTGCCGCTTCCGGTTGTCAGTTCCAGCTGTCCGTTGCAGTGGTCTGTATATTGGGTCCAGGTCGACGTGCTTATTGATTGAATCTGTGGATGAGTGCCATGCCTCTAGGAATTCCCTGGCTGTTCTCTGTTTGACTTGTCCGATAATAGTAGTGCTGTCCTATAATAGTAGTAGACAACACTACTATTATAGGACAAGCCAAACAGAGAATTCCTAGAGGCATGGCACTCATCCGCAGATTCAATCAATAAGCACATCGACCTGGACCCAATATACCGGCCACTGCAACGGACAGCTGGAACTGACAACCAGAAGTGGCAGATTCAAACCACTACAAATTCCTGAGGAAAGATCACAGAAGCACTTCACAGGGGGCTTCCAAGCACTGAGAATGTCACCTAGACAGAGGACGAAACGTCTGCAACACAAATTCCCAGCTCGGCGAACAGAACCACAACAATGAGCACCCGAGCTACAAATCTTCTCACAAACTTTGAATGCAAGACAACTGTTTTGCAAGCCTTCAACATAATAAATGAGTGTGAATCTAACTGGTTTGTTCTGGTATAGGTTTTAGGCTAACTAATTTCTTTACAAATGCAGAAAACATTTGTTTTTTCTGGCAGGATCACTTGCATTAATTACATTTTATTCTTCAGGTCAATGTGAATACAGATCCACTTCCTCAGAAGATAGAATTTGTGTCTTGCCGTACCTTCACGTGGCCATCCTTCCACCTTTCATCCTTCATCTACTCAGCACATTTTTCTCTTCCTGTCTTCCTCATGTTGTGAAACTTGAAAGGGTTCAGAACAGATTTACAAGGATGTTGCCAGGGTTGGAGGATTTGAGCTATAGGGAGAAGCTTAGCAGGCTGGGGCTGTTTTCCCTGGAGCATCGGAGGCTGAGGGGTGACCTTGTAGAGGTTTACAAAATTATGAGGGGCATGGATAGGATAAATAGGCAAAATCTTTTCCCTGGGGCCGAGGAGACCAGAACTAGACGGCATAGGTTTTGGGTGAGAGGGGAAAGATATAAAAGAGACCTACGAAGCAACGTTTTTCACACAGAGAGTGGTACGTGTATGGAATGAGCTGCCAGAGGAAGTGGTGGAGGCTGGTACAATTGCAACATTTAAGAGGCATTCAGATGGATATATGAATAGGAAGGGTTTGGAGGGATACAGGATGGGTGCTGCCAGGTGGGACTAGTTTGGGTTGGGATATGTGGTCGGCATGGACGGGTTGGACCGAAGGGTCTGTTTCCATGCTGTACATCTCTATGACTTTATACTCTGGGATCAATTCTTCACAGAACAAATATCCGTACTGAAAACTTGCTTGAAAATTGCTTCTTAAAGACAAAAACACTAGTAAGGAGCACAGTTATCTTATTTTCTTCATACTCCTGCTAATATTTTCAAACTCATGTTGGCAGGATATCTATCAGGGAAAGGAAATCTGTGGATTGAACTTTCAGACAGGAAATGAAAAAAAAATCAAAGGGCAATGAAACAATAATCATGACAATGAGTTTCATTTCTGATTAAAATCGTGCAAATAGGAAGTAAGCAGTTTTGTAGGAACCAGTGAATTGTCTCACGAACTGCCTTAGGGAAGAATGAACACCACATCACCAGATGGAAAATCATATCACAAAATATGTAAATAATATCTGGAACTAATTTAGACTGAGCTTGAAAGTAACAGGAGGTGATATTAAGCGACCTAAATGGAAAAATAAAAGCTCAGGTTCAGTAATCTTGAAAACAAGTAAATAGATATGATTGTGCTGACAACTGGCATTACTGAATCTACCAAAGCTTGTGGAGTCAGAAGGGAGTCAGTTGATTAATATACCAGCGCTTATTACATTAGGGGCATTTCTAAAATACTCACCTAACTTAACAATGCTCATTGCTAAAATCCATTTTTATGATGTGCAGGCCTGGAGTTAGGTCGACAAGACCCACTTCTTATTTTAGCCGACAAATTGCTCAGTGGGATGCACTTGGCCTTTTGATGGTCAACATTGACCAATATGATGAAAACTCAAGAGTACCTGACCTCAGACATTCTGGAGTTATTTACTACATAAGGAACATCTGAAAGCAGCTGGGTGAATACAAGAAGAGCTAATAATGTTTGACTTCCTGTTATGGAAGAGAGGGGAGGAGCAATGGAGTTAGTTTAGCAAGTCCCAGAGTCATCATAAATTTAAACATGTTATGCAGAATTCCTCAATTTCCTTCTGAGTTCTGAGGAAGGTTCACTCGACCTGAAATGTTAACTCTGATCTTTCTCCACAGATGCTGCCAGACCTTTTCCAGTAATTTCTGATTTGGGTCCCCAATTTACCTGTCTTTTAAGACCAGGATAACAAAGCAAGGAGTAGATTTGTGTACTAAACAAGAATTACTAGTACTGTAAAGTCTAGTTACAGATAAACTATCATGAATCATTGACATATAACTCTACTAGATAAGACTCTAACCCCTTTATACACCTCTAACAGACACACAAAAGGTATAGGAATTATGGGTAGACGGGAAAACTGAGAGGACAGCTCAATGTTGTCTAACTATGAGGTTCACTGAGGTGATCCTTTTGCTTGTCCAAATTTCCTGCATAATGATTTCTCTCCTTTCCAGTACTTTCATTGGCCTGCACGAAGCACAGAGCAACTGGTTCACAATCTATAAAATCTCTGACTTATTAGGGGAAAATCAATAGCTTACAGTAAATGGTGAGGGAAATAGATTAGGTTTAAGATGTGCAGGTTAGGTGAATTGGCCATGCTAAACTGCCCATGGTGTAGGTTATTAGTCAGGCGTAAATATACTGTGGTGAAATGGGTTTGGGTGGGTTGCTCTTCAGAGGGTCGGTGTGGACTTGTTGGGCTGAAGGGCCTGTTTCCACACTATAGGAATTATAATTCTAATTCTTTAGGTAGTTTCTACTGCATGAGAAAGCACACAACATCACTTCTCAGATGACTTCTGGCTACATCATTCATATCTACAAGCTGTCCAGCTAATTGGGAAGCAATGGCAATTTGTGTCAGGTAAAAGGCCTTGACATTGACCAATGGTAGGCTAATCAGTTACTTTTTCCTGGCTGAATCTCACTTCTATACATCCCCTGGTGCCCATTCATCTGCAACTAAACCTGTCCCAGTGGTTGAACAAGCAACAGTGTAAGTAGCACTTACAAGAAATGCTGGTAGTTTGCTTTTAATACATTCTAGGTCTTTGGTTTTTAAAGCAGTTCCTTTCTCACTTCTGTCATAATCAAAAACACAGTAAATTCGGAAAATATGCTCCTTACAATAGAAATGCAACGCAGACTCTGCTAAATTACAAGAGTTACTGGTCAATTATACACCTGTACGATTAACACTTTCCAGGCACAATCCCTAGCCCATATTGAGTTAAACTGGTCTCAGTTAAAATGTTCTGATGTAAAGGTTATTAAAAGTTAATGATCCTTATCGAGGAACCCCTGCTGGAAAGGGTACGCCAGTAGACAGAAGATGAGATCTGAATCAGGTTGTACTGTTTTTCATGATGAGGTAATGCATTTATTCTCATCCGAGATCAGCTTCTTTGCTGTATCACAAGCAGATCTTTGAACAAAGCATATTCTACCCACTTTGTGTTCATTCTCAACTCCAGTCTAGTTCCTGGAGTTAAAGTTATTGAAATCATTAAGACAGACGCTGGAGCTATTTATGGCAATCTGACCAGCGGACCTTTGAACTTCATCCTCTTCTCTTGTTAATGCCTACTGTCCACAACTGGATTCCTGGCATTCCTGACGTCCAGTGCCAAGGTATGAATATAACAATACTTTATAGATGTCGTACTGCCCAGCTTCAAAGAGGCAATACTCAGCTGTCACAGATGCACTTAACTGACTCTGAAAACAAGCTACCTTATATAAAGTCTACATCATAGGCCAGCATCAACTTGCCTCTCCTACCCATTAAGTTCTGTATTTCTTTCAGTCATTCCCCAATTTGTATTTGTTATCTCCTTACCTAGTTTATGATTGTTTCTCACTCCATCCACAGTTAAAGTACCTACAGCTCAGAAAGAAAACATCATTTGGCCCAACAAGACCATACTCGGGTTTATTTTCCACAGTAGCCTCTTCACACCCTTCATTCTTCTTACCTTATCAGCACAGCCTGCTGTTTCCTTCTCCCCAATTTGTGTAGCTCTCTCTTAAATTCATCTGTGCAAGTCATTTCAACTATTCCTAAGGGCAGCACATTTCACATTCCAACCATTGGCTGCATATGAAGGTTCCTTCTGAATTCACTTTGGCTATCTTATATTTATGATCCTGAGTTCTAGCTTCACTAACAAGTGGTAACATTATCTCTGGTCTGATTTTAACTCTTTTCCAGGCATGTTTTTTTGTTAACTTTAACCTCATCTTTCTCTCACAACCAACAACCAAATGATAGAAAAGGAAATACTCTAGGGGTAATCCAGCCCAGTGTTTTAGTCTTTGTTACAATTGCTGCCACAAGAAGGCATTCATGTTTTGAGCAGAGTGACAATTAGAATGGGGAGTAGTTTTCCAGACAGGGAGGCCACGAGAATGAGGACCCGTTTCCCAGGCAGTTGGCCACTAGAGCAGCAACTGGATTACTGGGTAATTTGGCTACTAGAGTAGACACTAAACATCAACTTGACTGAAAAAACATAAAGATTCCTTAACTCTATTGATGTCTAGAACAAAAAAACCAAGGAAACGATGCTAAATCTTTACAAATCACTGCTTAGGCCTCAGATGTGCTGTGCGCAATTCTGGAAGGATGTCAAGGCTTTCAAGAGAATGCATATACGTCATTTACTAGAATGATAAACATTAGTCATGTAGGGAGACTAGAGAACGTCCAAGTGTGTTCCTTGGAATAGTGAAGTTTAAGAGAAATAAACAGAAGAGCTAGAGTAGAAATTAGATTACTTACAGCGTGGAAACAACAAGTCCACACTGACCCTCCAAAGAGCAACCCACCCAGACCCATTCCCCTAAATTTACCCCTTCACCTAACACATCGGGCAATTCAGCATGGCCAATTCACCTAACCTGCACATTTTTGGACTGTGGGAGGAAACCAGAGCACCCAGAGGAAACCCACGCAGAGAATGTGCAAACTCCACACAGAGAGTTGCCTGAGGTAAGAATTGAACCCAGGTCTTTGGCGCTGTGTGGCAGCAGTGCTAACCACTGTGCCACCCAATCATCTTCTTGAATTGGTTGCATTATGTAATTAGATCATGGCTGACCAGCATCTTCGCTCCATCAGGCTGCCCCTGGTTCTGTAACCCTCAGTCAATCTCAATTTTACATTTTTAAATTGACACAGCTCTCAATAGCTTTTTGCGGCACAATGTTAAAGCTTTCTACTCATTGACATGAGGAAGCTCCTTACCATGTTGACTCTGTGTCAGACAGCTCTAATTATAAAGGTAATGTTCTCTTGTTCCATATTTCCTCACCAGGAGAAACAGTTTCTCTCTATCCCACAAATTTCATTAATAATCCTAAACGTCACAATTAGATCTCCCTTTAATCTTCTATATGTAAGTGGTTACAAGCATGATCAATTTTAGCATTATTAGCTCTGGAATGATTCTGCAGATTATGGAACATAGAACATTACAGCGCAGTACAGGCCCTTCGGCCCCAAATATTGTGCCGACCTGTGGAACCGATTTGAAGCCTATTTATCCTACACTATTCCATTTCCATTCATGTGTTTATGCAATAACCATTTAAATGCCCTTAAAGTTGGTGAGTCTAATACTGTTGCAGACAGTGCGTTCCATGCCCCTACTACTCTCTGAGTAAAGAAACTACCTCTGGCATCTGTCCTATATCTATCACCCCTCAATTTAAAGCCATGCCCCCTCGTGCCCCTTATGCACTGCACCATCGCCATGGCCTATCTGTCACGTAGTTGCTAGAACTAAAACAAAATTTCCAGATAGCATTTAATGAAAGTTTCCCCATCTCAAGAGTTTACTCAGATCAAAGAAGACTCCATTGTTCAACCATTTTCCTCACTGAAGTGCTATGTTGCCAGCAACAAACTAGTTTCAGCATGGACATAAATCTACAAAACAAATGGGAAACTATTCAACCTATGTTGCCTTCAATACAAAACCAAGATCATTCCAGTCTGAGGCACTGAAGATACAGATGACCATTGCATGTGGGTTAACACAGAATCTGAGCTCCAGTTCATCATTGACTTCTCTTTCTGAGACACATGAGGAAAGGATAGAGCATTCTCCAAATCTTGGGAGCCTCCTCTCAGGGAAGGCAGACACAGATGATGAAATTCCTCATCTTTATTTCAATGTGCTGGATCAGCCATCAGCCAACTGAGGAAAAGAGGTTGTGAGGAAGAGGATCTCAAACCTGATGCTAAGGTATGGTTTGCTGGGCAGCAGTGATCCTTGTCCTCCTATATGCTTCAGTTATACGAACAACTTCTAGTTGGGTCCTCAAATCATGAGAAAAATGCCACTAAAGGTGCCTGTATGAGATCTTCCAAATTAGGTGGCAAGAAGGGGTACCCAATTCAGAGGAACCTCGAATATCCGAATTTTGGATTATCCAAACAAGATCGCAAGTCCCAATGCTTGGCTAAACTATGTTATCCGGCATTCAATTATCCAGCATTCGATTAACCGAACGAAATACTCCCCGCCTGTGTCTTTCGGATAATCAAGGTTCCTCTGTATTGAGACGTTAATCACTCAAAATCAACTCTGCTGCTAGAATGAGTCATTTTTTGGTGTGATTCCAGGCTCCTGACCCAACTGTTCTACTCAGACCATGTTACAGAAAGAGACCCCCAGGAGAACAGCAAAATCACTTTAAGGATACCCTCAAAACATCTCTGAAGAGGTCTAACATTCTGACCAAAACATGAAAAGGATCACGAGTAGGCCAATCAACCCCACAAACCTGCTCAGCCATTTAACAAGATCACGGTTGATCCGACTGTTATCACAAAACAACACTGCCACCTATACTGAGCAACATTTCACCATTGTTGCTAAGAATCCATCTTCTTCTATCCTAAAAATATATATGGACTCTGATTCCACAAACTTTTCAAGAAAAGTGTTGCAAAGACTTACATCCTCTGAGAGAATAAAAAGCCCCTTCTCTGCTTTAACTGGGCAATCCCTTATGTTTAAACACTGATCCCACATTCAAAATTCTCCCATAAGAGAATATGTCCTCTCTGCATCCATCCTGTTAAGACCCTTCAGGATCTTATATATTCCAACCAAGTTATTTCTTATTCTTCAAAACTTGAATGGATATAAACCTAGCCTGTCCAATGTTTTCTCATAAGACAACCTCCCCATTCTAGATAACAGTCTAGTAAACCATTGAAATGGTTCTAATGTATTTGTGTCCTTTTTTAATATGGAGATCAAAGTAATCCTGATAGGATCTCGCCAGTACCTTGTATAATTGAAGCATAAACTGTCCACTTTCATATTCAAAAACATTCTATTATCTTCTCTGATTACTTGTTGTAAACCAACCTGTTCTGACTCATGGAATAGGACACCCAAATCGTTCTGCCTCTAAGAGGTCTGCAATCTCCCACCATTTAGATAATATGCTTTCTTTTTCTTCTTGCCAAAATGGATAATTTCACATTGCTCACATTATTCTCCATTTGCCACATAACTGCCCATTCACTTAACCTATTGAAATCTTTTTAAATCTCTTTATATCCTCTTCACAAGTTACATTCTTATCTTTGTGTCATCAGCAAGTTTGATATGCATACCATCCGTCTCTTCATTTATTTAAATGGTAAACGATTGAGATCCCAGCATTGATCTCTGTGACATACATCTTGCCAACTTGAAAAAAGGCCCACTTTATGTCTACTTTCTGCATCCTGTTAGCCAGCCAATCTTTTATTCATGCCAGTATGTTATGGCATATGCCATGAGCTTTATTTTCCACAGGAACTTTTGATCATGCACTTTATCAAATGTCTGTGCAAACTGCAGTACAGGACATCCACCAGTTCCTTACAGCTCATGTTGCATCCTAGATTTTGAAAAAGGAATGATGTTTAGCCAATGTAATGATTGACTCTGCACGTTGAACTCCTCTATGTACCCTCCAATAACTTTATTTAATAACAGCTTCTGACATTTTCCCTATGACAGATGTTAAGCCAACTGGCCTACAATTTCCTGCCGTTGTCTCCCTCCTTTTTGTAAATATAGGAATTACATTTGCTGTCTTTAAATTTAAGAGAACCCTAGAATCTAGGGAGTTTTGGAAAATGAAAACCAATACATCAACTCTCTCATTTGCCAGTTCTTTCAAGACTCTAGGATGACTGGTCATTGGATAAACATATGGATGAAAATGGAATGGTGTAGGTTAGATGGACTTCAGATTGTTATCACAGGTCAGCGCAACATCAAGGGCCAAAGGGCCTGTAGTGTGCTGTAATATTCTATGTTCTATGTATGTTCTAAATCAATTAGGACCCCTGCATTTGTCAGCTCACAGTTTCCACAGTGTACTCAGCATCACTTCTCTGGTGATTGTTATTTTCGAGGTTTCCTCCCTCCCTTACATTTCTTGAATGATAACTGCTTCTGTGATATTCTTTGTATCCTCTGTAGTGAAGACTGTTGTGAACTTCCTGTTTGATTCATCTGCCGTCACTTTATTTTCCGTCACTAATACTCCAGATTCACTTTCTGCAGGACCAATGTTAACTTTTCTTTTTCAATTCTTTATAGCAACTCTTATATTTATATTTCTGGATAGTTTTTATATCTTTGGCTAACTTTCTCTCAAATTTTCATTAATCTGTTTATCACTTTTTGATCTTTTTTATATCTTGTCGAATTTTCTGACCTTTCACCTGTCTTTTCACAATTATTTGTTTCTCGTTTAAGTTTAGTGCTATTCTTAACCTTTCTAGTTAACCACCAGATGGGTTAACAGACCATGATAGCAAGGGATAGAGCTTACAAACCTAACAGTAAATCAACAAATAAGGCTAAAGTTTACAAAACAAATAGAAGGATAAAACTAAAGACCCTGTATCTCAATGCACATGGCACTTAAAATAAAGCAAATAAATTGAGAGTGCAAATCATATTTATTCATTTCTATTTGCATCTCTCAGTTAATGTGTTTTATTTAAAATGCCATGTACATTGAAATACTTGGTCTTTCGTTGTATCCTTTTATTCGTTTTGTAAGCTTTAGCCTTATTTGTTGATTTACTCTTAGGTTTGTAAGCTCTATCCCTTGTTATCATGGTGGGTTATCCCTTTTAATTTTCTTTTTGTATTTATTCTGTATATTCTGAAGTACTCATTTACATGGAGCTTATTCAAGGAAAAGCTCCTGAGTGTCCTAGATAACTATGTACCTGTCAGGCAGGGAGAAGCTGTAGAGTGTGGGAGCCGTGGTTTATGGAGGAAGTGGAATCTCTGGTCAAGAGGAAGAAGAAGGCTTATGTTACCTAACAGTAAATCAACAAATAGAAGGATAAAACTAAAGACCCTGTATCTCAATGCACATGGCACTTAAAATAAAGCAAATAAACTGAGAGTGCAAATCATATTTATTCATTTCTATTTGCATCTCTCAGTTAATGTGTCAAGAGGAAGAAGAAGGCTTATGTTAGAATGAGATGTGAAGGCTCAGTTAGGGCGCTTGAGGTAGCCAGGAAAGACCTAAAGAGAGAACTCAGAAGAGCCAGGAGGAGACATGAGAAGTTGTTGGTGTATAGGATCAGGGTAAACCCTAAGGCTTTCTATATGTATTTAAGGAATAAAAGAATGACGAGAGTAAGATTAGGGCCAATCAAGGATAGTAGTGGGAAGTTGTGTGTGGAGTCAGAGGAGATAGGGGAAGCACTAAATTAATATTTTTCAACAGTATTCACTCTACAAAACGACCATGTTGTCGAGGAGAATAAAGAGATACAGGTTATTAGACTAGGTATAGTTGAGGTTCACAAGGAAGAGGTATTAGAAATCCTGCAGAGTGTGAAAATAGGTAAGTCCCCGGGCCGGATGGGATTTATCCTAGGATCCTCTGGGAAGCCAGGGAGGAGATTGCCGAGCCTTTGGCGTTGATCTTTAAATCGTCATTGTCTACAGGAATAGTGCCAGAAGACTGGAGGATAGCAAATGTGGTTCCCCTTTTCAAGAAGGGGAGTAGAGACAACCCTGGCAATTATAGACCAGTGAGCCTTACTTCAGTTGTTGGTAAAGTGTTGGAAAAAGTTATAAGTGATAGGATTTATAATCATCTAGAAAATAATAATTTGATTAGGGATAGTCAGCGCGGTTTTGTGAAGGGTAACTCACAAACCTTATTGAGTTCTTTGAGAAGGTGACAAAACAGGTAGATGAGAGTAAACTGGTTGATGTGGTGTATATGGATTTCAGCAAGGCATTCGATAAGGTTCACCACAGTATGCTATTGTACAAAATGCGGAGGAATGGAATTGTGGGAGATAAAGCAGTTTGGATCAGTAATTGGTTTGCTGAAAGGAGACAGAGGGTGGTGGTTGATGGGAAATGTTCATCCTGGAGTTCAGTTACTATTGGTGTACCGTAAGGGTTGGTGTTGGGTTCACTGCTGTTCGTCATTTTTATAAACAACCTGGATGAGGGTGTAGAAGGGTGGGTTAGTAAATTTGCAGACCACACTAAGGTCGGTGGAGTTCTGGCTAGTGACGAAGGATGTTGTAAGTTACAGAGAGACATAGATAAGCTGCAGAGCTGGGCTGAGAGGTGGCAAATGGAGTTTAATGCGGACAAGTGTGAGGTGATTCACTTTGGTCGGAGTAACCGGAATGCAAAGTACTGTCAAAAATGCCACTCCTCCTCCTCTCTTGCCTCCCTTTCTATCCTTCCTGTAGCATTTGTATCCTGGAACATTAAGCTGCCAGTCCTGCCCATCCCTGAGCCATGTTTCTGTAATTGCTATGATATCCCAGTCCCATGTTCCTAACCATGCCCTGAGTTCATAGAAGATAATCAGAGGGTTAGATAGGGTGGACAGGGAGAGCCTTTTTCCAAGTATGGTGACAGCGAGCACGAGGGGGCATAGCTTTAAATTGAGGAGTGATAGATATAGGACAGATGTCAGAGGTAGTTTCTTTACTCAGAGAGTAGTAAGGGTATGGAATGCTTTGCCTGCAACGGTAGTAGATTCACCAACTTTAAGTACATTTAAGTCGTCATTTGACAAACATATGGACGTACATGGAATAGTTTAGGTTAGATGGGCTTCAAATTGGTATGACTGGTCGGCGCAACATCGAGGGCCGAAGGGCCTGTACTATGCTGTAATGTTCTATGTTCTATATGTCTGCCACTACATCGCTATTTTTCTAGGCTTGACCCTAATTTGTTAATAATTTTAGCCAGCTCTGCTTTCAAAATCCTTGTGATTGGCTTTAATGAAGTTTAAATAAATAGTCTCAACCCCACTCCTCACACTGAACGGAATGTTCAATCATACTATGGTTGCTGCTACCAGAATTGCCTTCACTAAAAAGGTTAATCAATCTTATCTCTTTGCACAAGATCTAGTATAGCCTGCTCTCTGGGCGACTTCAAAACATGGAAATTACCCCCAAAACATTCTACAAACTTGTCTGAGCTATCATCGCTCACCTGATTTTTCCAGCCTATAAGTAGACTAAAACTTCTCATGATTATTGGCAAGTCTTTCTGACAAGGATTATTTATTCCTTTATTCTCCACCCTAGCACATGATCACTATTCTGGGATCTGTGCACCAGTCCCACAACTGACTTCTTGCATTTTTCATTTATCATTTCTACCCAAACCATTTCCACATCTAGATTTTCTGAAATTGGTTTATACTACCAATAATTAATTGTGCCACCTCTCCATGGTTTTTCTAGCTTTTTAATTCTTCCTAAATGGCCTTCACTCTTCAACAGTCAGCTACCAAATCATATTCATTCATCACTATGTGCATTCTCCGTTCATCTGTTTTATTTTAAATCCTATGTGTATTGACATACAGGGTCTATAGTTTTATCCATATATTCTTTTTGTAACCTTTAGCCTTATTTGTTGATTTACTCTCAGGTTTGTACTCTCTGTTTAGCATTTCCTATATTAATGCCTTTCTCTTTTGCCTTGTCTCTACTCTTTGATGCATCACCTCTTCTCAAATTTGATCCCATGCCCCCAATATTTATTTTAAAACTCTCTTTTCTTCCCAAATTATGAAGTAGGCAAGAACAACAGCCCTGGTGCAATTCAGGTGAAGGTTGTTCCAATGGTGTAGATCCTGATTTCCCTAGAACCGGTGCCAATGCCTCACAAACCAGAACCCACCTCTCCTGCACCAGTCTTTCTGTCACATATTATCTCTCCACTTTGGTTTACCCTAAGCTAATTTGCATGCGGCCCAGGTAATAATTCCAAGCTTTGAAGTTCTGCTTCTTAGTTTGGCACCTAGATCTTCACAGTGACTATGCATATATTTAGATAATTTATCTAGATAATTGAGTTAGCCTGCCTGGGTTCAAAGTGAATACTTACTAATTGTGTTCTAAAATCTGAAGGATTTTGTTGGAGTAAATATGGAGATACTGTTTTCACTGCCAAGAGGACTTGTAACCAGAGGATACAAATTGAAAGTTACAAGTAAAAAAACTAAATGGTACATAAGAGGAATTTGGTTCTTAATTTTTTTGGTTGAAAAATTTACTTTCTAATGGGTTAGTATTTGCTCAGTCCCACCTCTCCCAACCTTATACCAAATTGTAACATAATGTACAACTCAATGTTTAGTTAAGAATTTAGCAAACAAGGTAGAAGTGCTGAGATAAACAGACAGAAATGTGAAATATATTAACTATTACAGAAGCATGACTTAAAGGGGAACAGGAATGGCAACTCCACATTCCACGTTATAGGGTGTTCATATCAGATGGAGAGGTACGTAAAAAATAAGAGATGTGCAATTTCGGTTGAAGAAACAATTAGCTGCAGATTAGATTACTTACAGTGTGGAAACAGGTCCTTTGGCCCAACAAGTCCACATCGACCCTCCGAACAGCAACTCACCCAGACTCATTCCCCTACATTTACCCCTTCATCCAACACTACGGGCAATTTAGCATGGCCAATTCACCTAACCTGCACATTTTTGGACTGTGGGAGGAAACCAGAGTACCCGGAGGAAACCCACGCAGACACAGGGAGAATGTGCAAACTCCACACAGACAGTTGCCTGAGGCGGGAATTAAATCCGGGTCTTTGGCGCTGTGAGGCAGTAGTGCTAACCACCATAGAGCTATGAGGAAGATTGTCAAATGAAGTCATAAGGATTGAGCTAAGGAACAATCAGACTACTGGGAGTTTAGATCCCCAAAAACATGGAAGGATGTACATGAGCAATACAGCAAATCTCTAAGAAGGGTAAAAGCAAAAGGAAGGGAATAGTAGGGATCTGTAACCATGTCAATATTAACTAGGATAGTTATAGGTGAAACAAATTAAGGAACTAGAATTCATGAAGTACATTCAAAACAATATTTTTGAACAGTATGCAGCGAGTCCAAAAAGAAAGAGAATACTTCTGGATTTGATTTTGGCAAGTGAATCTAGATATATGGAAATTGTGGCACTGGGAGAACGTTTTGGTGATTGAGATCATAATTCAGTTAGTTTTAACTTAATTGTGGAAAAGGTTAAAGACAATACATGAGTTAGGGTTTAAATTTGGGTACTGCCAATTTTATTAAAGCTGAGGAGTGATTTAGCATAGGTAGACTGGAAGCGGTTACTTCAAGGTAACTCAGTGTTAGAACAATGGGAGATATTCAAAGTGGAACTTCAAGATGTTTAGAGTAAACATGTTCTCACAACGAAAAAGGATGGAATTGCCAAATCTTAAGCCCCTTTAGTGTCAAGGGGCTTACAGATTAATTAATGAAAGAGTAGGATCTGTAAAAGACCAAAACTGCTCCACAGATCCCTGAATGTAACAAGATAGGTTGATGAAGCAGTTAACATGACATGTGGAGTACTTAGCTTGATTAGTAGATATACAAAATTTAAAAAGAATGAGATTATGTTAGAACAATATAAAACCTAGTTAAGCCACAATTTATGAACTATATACAGTTCTGGTCATCTCATTACAGAAAGGATGCAAGTGCACCACAGAAAGTGTAAAACAGAATTATGAGGATGTTGCCAGGACTGGAAGTTTGCAGCTATGAGGAAGATTGGACTGACTGTTGTTCTTGGAATAGAGGAGGCTGAGGGGAGATTTGACTGAGGTATACAAGATTGTGAGGAGTCTGGATAGAGTAGATATAAAGGATCTACATCCCTTAGCAGAGGCTCAATGACCAGGAAGCACAGATTTAAAGTAATTGCTAGAAAGATTAGAAGGGAGATGGGAAATCATGTTCCACCCAGTAGGTGGTAAAGTTTGGAACTAACTGCCTGAAGGGTAATAGAGAAAGAAAGCCTGTACTCAATGACTATACTATCCCTGAAATCTAGGGACACAAACCAAATGCTGGAAAATGCCATTAGGCTGATTGCTGCACTTTTTTCGACAGAATGGGCTGACTGACCTCATTCTGTGTCATGAACGATTCTACATTTTCTAAATAAATTAATTTATAAAGAGCAGAAATATGCAGGGACACCGGGAGTTGGAAACTGGCAGTACATGAATAGTTCCTTCAGAGAATCAGTGGGGCTGATTTGTGTTCTGTGCTGTAACTATTCGGTGATTTTAAAACAGGAAAATGCATAATCGACAGTCTTTAAATAAAGATTTTAAGAACAGATAATTATTTAAAATTCAGTGAAATGGTTGTGCATACTTCTAATCTTGTCTGATCTGGCTGGAGCCTTGTGGCAGCCTGAGCCTAAGTGCGATGTAAGCAGCAGCAGCAAACAGTAACTTGGGGAGGTGGGAGCAGGAGTGTGTGAGGATGGCAGGAGACTGGGAGGGAGCAAAGTACAGAGAAAGACCCCACTTTAAGAAACATTGTTCTAGAATACACTAAAGGATGGTCCATGCAGATTCAATAGTAACTTTACAAGGTGAATTAAGTGAAAGGGATAAATTTTCTGGACTTTGGAGGTAGGTAAAAGAATGAGACTGATCTGATAGCTTCTTCAAAGAAGCACCATTGGAAAAATGGACTGAAGCTTAAAAACCTTCTCAGAATTTTATAATGATACAGCACAGTATGAGGCCATTTTGCCAATGGTGTTTCTTTGAAGGAGCTATCAGATCAGTCTCATTCTCTCACGTACCTTCAAAGACCACAAAATGTATCCCTTTTGCATATTTATTTAATTCACCTGAAGTTCAGGTTAGTGTTCCTTCCAAGAGCAGGATGTTCTTAAATAGTTTTACATCAGGAGCTTGATGGGCTGAATGGTCTTCTTTGGGACAGTACAATTCCATGTTATCATTTTGGGGATGGCAGACATTGCTCAGAGCTAACAACAACGTTCTCATTAACAGCACCTGGGTATTTATTAGTCATTGACTGAAGTCTCTGTGCACTGAGCAGGAGCTTACTTCTATGATGTTACCTATCAGTATTATTTGCACTCGTTTGGTTATGTGGATCTTGCTTCAGAAGCAATGAGATCAAAGGCTCTGAATTCAGACCAGCTTGTTTTTTTAAACAAAAGTCTAGGGGCTGTATGGTGGCAAAATGGCTAGCACTGCTACCTCACAGTACCAGGGACCCAGGTCCGATTCCGGCCTTGGGTAACTACCTGTTCTCCCCATATCTGTGTGGGTTTTCTCAGTAGTCCAGTTTCCTCCCACTGTCCAAAGATATGCAGATTAGGTGTATTAGCCATGCTAAACTGCCCATGTATACAGGGATCTACAGACTAGGTGGATTAGCCATAGTAAATGTGAAGTTATACAGATGGGGGTAGATCAGGGTAGGATGTGGAGTGTCAGTGCAGAATTAATGGGCCAAATGTTTACCGTAGGGATTCTAAGATTCAAAATAGATAACTGTTCCAATTTTCTCCTTTTATCTACAGAATAAGTAAAACTTTCTGTTACCTAGGAATACAATCGAGATATCAGCACTATCTTTTACTGCTGTACTGAAGTTAATGACCAGATTTATGGAAACTCACAATGAGCACATTTAGTTAACCAGAAATTTACCCTCAGAGCATTCAAGCCTTTTAACTCCCTTGTTTACTTCTGAAGGAGTTGCTAATTCTGGGCAATCAACTTTGAAAAGAAAGTTGACCAATTTGAATTCTCCCATGAAGAATGACAAAGAGGTCAATGCGATTTAGAAGAAAATTAACAAAAAATAAATATCAAGATCATAAAGTGCATTTTCTTTAATCGTTGCCAATTTCTATATCTAGGTAGTTGCTTAAACATATTTATCAAAAGTTATCAGATTGAGCAGAAAAGTGCATATCTTAACATTTGTTTCTACCAGTCCAGTTTCTATAGAAATAAGTTACTTGTACAGGACATCAGTCTGATTTTGCTTCTTCTCAAGGTCTTCTGCAAGCAGTTAGAGTTATGGGAATGTTTTCACAAAGTATTTTTTTCTCAGTTCCTGAAGTTCGATGTGATATACCAGCATCTGCCTATTGATACATTATACATCAGAAATTATACTCTCTGCTACTTTAGCAGATGCAACGGCCTGCATCTGCCAGAATGATACTGGAACATAGAGGATTTAGGTCATAGAGTCATAGAGATGTACAGCACGGAAACAGACCCTTTAGTCCACCTCAGCCATGCCAACCAGATAACCCAACCCTATCTAGTCCTACCTGCCAGCACCCGCCCCATATCCCTCCAAACCCTTCCTATTCATATACCTGTCCAGATGCCTTTTAAATGTTGCAATTGTACCAGCCTCCACCACTTCCTCTGGCAGCTCATTCCATACACATGCCACCCTCTGTGTGAAAAGGTTGCCCCTTAGGGGAAAAATATAAAAGAGACCTGTCACCCTAAACTTATGCGCTCTAGTGCTGGACCCACCCCAGGGAGAAGACTTTGTCTATTTATCCTATCCATGTGTCTTATGATTTTATAAACCTCTATAAGGTCACCCCTCAGCCCCTGCTGCTCCAGGGGTGGCATGGTGGCTCGGTGGTCAGCACTGCTGCCTCACAGCACCAGGGAACCAGGTTCGATTCCTGCCTTGGGTAACTGACTGTGTAGAGTTTACACATTTTCCCTATTCTTCCGTGGGTTTCCTCCGGGTGCTCCGGTTTCCTCCCACAATCCAAAGATGTGCAGGTTAAGTGAATTGGTCATGCTAATTTGCCCATAGTCAGGGGCGAATATGGGAAATGGGTCTAGGTGGGTTACACTTCAGAGGGTCAGTGTGGACTTGTTGGGCCGAAGGGCCTGTTTCCATACTGTAGGGATTCTAATCTAAAACAGCCCCAGCCTATTCAGCCTCTCCCTATAGTTCAAATCCTCCAACCCTGGCGACATCCTTGTAAATCTTTTCTGAACCCTTTCAAGTTTCACAACATCTTTCCAATAGGAAGGAGACCAGAATGGCACGCAATATTCCAACAGTGGCCTAACCAATATCCTGTACAGCCGCAACTTGACCTCCCAATTCCTGACTCAATACTCTGACCAATAAAGGAAATCATACCAAACGCCTTCTTCACTATCCTATCTACCTGTGACTCCACTTTCAAGGAGCTATGAACCTGCATTCCATGGTCTCTCTGTTCAACAACACTCCCTAGGACCTTACCATTAAGTGTATAGATTTGCTTTCCCAAAATGCAGCACCTCTTCTGAAGACAGGTCACATAAACTTGGTTTATGTTCCCTTTTTTTTTAGATTAGATAAGATTCCCTACAGTGTGGAAACAGGCCCTTCAGCGTAACAAGTCCACACTGATCCTCCTAAGAGTAACCCACCCACCCCTCTGACTAATGCACCTAACAACTATGGACAAGTTAGCATAGCCAATTCACCTCTTGTGTACAGAACATTGAAGCATAATTTGATTGAAGCACTCAAAATGTTAAAAGGATAAGACAGAAACAAGGAGACTATTTCTTCAAATAGAGAAATCAAGACCAGGAATCCGCATTAATAGACTTCATAGAATCACATAAGTATTAGGGTGGAGACAGAGGTCATTTGGCCCATCATGCTTGTACTGGCTCTCCAAATGAGCATCGTGACTTAGTGTTAATTTTGTACTTTTTCCCAAGACTCCTGCACATTGTTTCCATTTGAATAATCATCCAATGCCCTCTTGAATGCCTCAGTTGAACCTGTCTCCACCATAGTTCCTGCAGTACATTAATGTGTGAAAAAGCTTTTTCTCACAGCGCATTTACTGCATTTGCAAACAGTTTTAAATCTCACTTTTATCAGTAGGAACCATTTTTCCTGTCTACTCTATGCACCCCCTTTTGATTTGAAAGCATCTGTCAAATCACAGTCTCAAACTCTCCAATTTAATCTCATAAATCCTTGGAACATTCTTGTAAATGTCTTCTGTATTCTCTGCACTCCGCCCACACCCTGCCAATAGTGCAGCACCCAGAAAAGTAGACAATACAGCAGCTGTGGTCTAACAAGTGTCTTATTAAGTTCAACACCATCTCCCTGCTCTTGTAAATTCAGCATAACCTTCACGGTCTCGTAATGACAACAAGATATTAATGATGGAAATAATAAAGGAGTACATTTTTACACAAAAGATAGTGAAATCTGGAAATTATTTTCCTCAAAGGCTGTGGACTGTGGGACTTAAATTTGCAGGTTTATTTTTTCTAACTAGGTTATGTTCTGTGCTAAGAAAGATGAATTTAAATTATTTGCATGTTTTCTTTTGCTCATGCACACAATATAACTTCACTCTGATTAACCTTAAAATGCAACATTTATAAATCACTGCTGAAAGCTATTTACACAAATCAATAATTAACATGGACAAAAAAAACAAATGGCCCACAAGATATACAGATGTATAAACATGTTTTAGCTGAGGGAAAAATAGGCTTGGAAATGAATCAGCTAATGTTAATTCAAATAATAATCCACCCCAATTAGCAAGTAAAGCAAAGAAATAATTTGCATTTAAATAATACCTTATCACGTTACAAAGCACTTCAAATCCGAAGATTCCTTCTGAATTGTGAAATTTTCCTTACACAGGCACAGCTGGAGCCAATGTGTACACAGGAATGTTCCACAAACAAGTGAGATGTGCAACTGGAAAACCTGTTTGAGGTCCTTCTCAATGAAAGCAGAATGGACACCTGGAAATTGCCTGTTCCTCTTCCAACAGGCGATTTAACGTCTATCTGAATAGGAAAAGGGAGTTTTAGTTTAATATCTTGTCCAACCGTACAGCAACTCCATCAGTACAGTACTTTTTGGTATTAACTAAACGACTGTGCAGAAATCTTGCTGCATTTTGGAAAGAAAGACACTGCAGTCTTGTGAATCAGCATCCTTACCATTACATACCAGATAAACTTTGTAGCATAATAACAGGAAATATTAACACCAGAGTTTTCACTAATCAACACCAAAATTGTGTTGGATAATTGGGAGAACACAGAAATTTTGATTAACTAATAGATCAATAAACAAAAAAACTGAAATAAATAAATTTTTATAAAAGTTTCTGTTCATTCACATTCATTTTGTGCTCACAGGTATATAGCTCTTATCCTGAAAGCAGAACTTTTCATAATGCAATTTATTCAATCAAACAATTTTTAAAAATGCAAATAAATATTGTCAGCAAATTTCAATGTTTTCCATTCCAAAATCTACCTTCTCTGCTGCTGTTGCCCTTTCTTTTCATGAAACTCCAGGGAACAATCTTCCTTACAGAACACATAATAAATCAATACTGCCTCACTTTACGTTTTTGAGTTCATTACTGAATGTACATTGTTTTACAGCTTTCAGTCTTATTATCCTCTGTACTCTAGCTTATCTTTAGTTTGTAGGGGGTGGAAATCACACCAGATAATAGTTGTTGAACATTTTCCAGAATTTGTAATGCTGGAAAAATCTTCTCTGCTCGAATTACACAAAGTGAAACTTCAGCTCTATTTTGTGGTTTCATACAGTTAGTCACGTTAGTTAACGGATAATCAGTTCGGAGAGGAACAACGGAGTAAAGTTTCACATTCCTGCACTTGAACATATTGAATCATCCAGAGGCAGCAGAAAGAGCAAACCTGCAGGGGATGATTAATTCATCTGCAGAACAGCTTGCAGAACTTTCCATATACATAGATGTCTGGAGCTAGAAATGACAGGAAATGGATTTTTAGGATCTAGCAAAAATTGTGAAAGAATTTGCAGTAAACATTTAGTTTCTCACTCTTTATTTTCCTGCTGGTTTACCATCTACCTACAAGCTGGCACAGACATCATTAATTCTAAAGTTGGAACAATACGTTTGCTACTGGGAATGACATTTTATTAATGCCTTTGAAAAAAAAGTGAAATCACTCGTGCAAAAGAATAGCATGCTTTCCTTTGTTGGTCAAAACATTGAGTATAGGAGTTGGGATGTCATGTTGCTGCTGTACAGGTCATTGCTGAGACCTCTTTTGGAATACTGTGTACAATTCTGGTCACCCTTCTATAGAAACTACGTTGTTAAACTTGGGAAGGTGCAGAAAAGATTTACAAAGATTTTGTCGGGACTGGAGGGTTTAAATCATACGGAGACTCTGAATAGCCTGGGGCTTTTTCCCTGGAGCATCAGAGGCTGAGGTGTGACCTTACAAGAAATTTATAGAATCATGAGGGCCATGAATTGAGTGAATAGCCAGGGTATTTTCCACGAGGATAGGGGAGTCCAGAGCTAGAGGGTATAGGTTTAAGGTGAGTGGGAAAAGATTTAAAGCGGGCATGGGGTAACATTTTCACGTAGCGTATGGTGCATGTATGGAATGAGTTGCCAGAGGAAGTGGTGGAGGCTGATACAATGACAACATTTAAAAGGCATCTGGATGTGTATATGAATAGGAAGGGTTTAGAGGGATATGGACCGAATGCTGGCAGATAGGACAAGGTCAGGTTGAAATTTCTGGTCAGCGGGATGAGTTGGATCAAAAGGTCTGTATGCTGTATGACTCTAGGTTAGTGAGGCTATGCAGGAAATAAACATTCTCCAACTACTGGTGCCCCCATTTTAAAATTATTTCCCGTGATATAAACACCATTGGCTGGGCTAGCATAATTACCCAACCTAATTGCTATGGAAAAGACGATGGGGAGCTGCTGCCTTAAAACTTGACAATCTTCAGAGCATAGAAACACTCATAATTCTGTTAGGAAGGGACTTCCATAATTTTGAGCCTTTAGAAACAGTGGAGGTGCGCTTATACATCTGCTACCCTTACTCTTTTAGATAGAGGTTGCAAGTTTAGGTGTCTCAAGAAATGTGTTTATGGCAGAAGCACTTCTCTAAAATTAGCTGCTGAAGTTATGACACCTGCTTTATCACATGCAAGGAGAGACTGACTGCAGAATAGCAGCAGTATTACAGCATAGATCAAAGCTATTCATTTACTCCATGATGGCTCTGTACAGCAAGCCAGTAAGTCTGATATTTTTCATCATTCTTGTAGCCTTGCGAGTTTATTTCCCTCAATGGTCTATTCAATTTGATTTTAAAATCATTAATTGTCTGTGTTCACCACTCTCATAACTGCAAGTTCCAAGACTTTAATTGTCCTACATGAAAATGTGCTTCTTCAAATCACTCCTGGGTCTCTTACATTAAAATAAAACTTAAATCTGTATCCTTTAGTGAGTGAACAGCTAATGGGAGCAACTTTTCTTAAGCTACCATATCTAAACCAGTCATATTCTCATACACTTCTCATAGATTGCTCCTTAACTTCCTTTTCCCAACAAGATAAACTATACATCTTCAAGCTAATTTTGTAGCTCAAGTCTCTTATCCTTGGGACCAATCAGGTAAAGCTTCTCTTTATCTTCAAGGATCTGTATTTTGGTTCAGATTTTCACAGAGTCAGAAAGACTTGAGAACCATTGAAAAATGGACTTCTGCCCCCATTACTGGCAGTAGGGTGACACAGGGGTGTGGCTAGTGAGGGAACAACCTGAGTCCTGGTTGGCTGCATTGCACTTCAGAAACCTCTGCAGTTGGCAAGGGAGCAGAGACATGGCATGGATAGAGGGGTGGGTAGGTGATATTCTGTTAGGGTTTAGGACTGGAACATCTAAAATGTAGTGATACAACTGGGATCACTGTGTCATTTAATTGTGCAAGTTGCCTGAGCACAATGATGTTGAGAGTTAAGCCAGACAGGTCAGAGACAGTCCCTCTTGTGTAAGGTGGAATCAGTTGGACTAGAGGATCAAAATGAAACATCCTGACCCTGCCACTAAAGGGGGTCAATGGCTCAACAATCTAGCAGCTAAAGCTCCTGTACCACGGGAGAAGAAGATCATCTTAACCATTTGATACAAGAGAAAAATTTGCTTGTTCTGTGGAAGGATTGCTCCTTGTTAGTGTTTAGATGTTCACCTGTATGGACTGGCTACCCATTCCTGTTAATTTGCCAGATATCTTAGAACGTTGACTTACTTAGAGCTCAATGCAGGGACAGGAGACTTGGGACCGAGGAAGAAGTATGATTGCGGCATGAGGCACTGCACCTCCTGCAAACCCAGGGTCAACAACCTGAACTGCTGTGCTCTTCCAGCACCACTAATCCAGCATCATCGATGTAATAAGGGTAGAGAGCAGTACAGCAAGGAACAGTGTAACCTGGGAACTTCAAGTATTATACACTTTAAAGAAAACATAGAGAACAACTGTCCCAACATCTTTAGCGACCTCCAGTTGTTCCTTTGAGATCCACTACTTTGACCGCTTTGGAAATTGAAGGAAATCGAGTCAGCTCTTTTGCAGTGCATATTCCTCACAATACAACACATTTCATTGCAGATTTTAAAAAAAACTATGACAGTAACATTCTGTGTATGCTTAGATTGATGTAGCATGACTTTGTGATTCTGAAAACACCAAAACATTTTAGAAAATACTTCTTCTGCTTTGCAGGGGTGCTAAATGCAAAATTAGAGTTAATACAGGACTTTCACCATCCAGAATTTGGGGCAGGTTGTGGGGTTGGGGAGTGGGTTTGAAGTTGACATCCTTTGACCATCTTTCGTAGTGCAAAATAAGTGTTGAAGTTGTTTCATCACAACCAAGTATTATAAATATAGACAAGTCATTGGAAGATAGCCCCTGTTCCCAAATCCCTTGTTACATTAAGTAGTTAGACTTATATATTTCGATAAGGCACTGCAGCTGTGTTAGTTCCCTTTTGTAATAATTGTCAATAATTGTAACAATTGATACTTTTGACAATATGTTTGCTAATTCTTATGTCTTCCCAGCAATCCACATTGTGCAAACACTGTGCCCATTCTCCCCGAGTCTGCGTGGGTTTCCTCCCACAATCTAAAGCTGTGCAGGTCCTGTGAATTGGCCATGCCAAATTGCCAATTGCATTAGTCAGAGGGAAACGGGTATGGGTGGGTTACTCTTCGGTGGGTCGATGTGGACATGTTGGGCCTAACTGTTTCCACACTGTAAGGAACCGAATCTAATCTAAAAAAAACGAACATCTGACCAGCTTAGCTTCTCAGTTAAAAGTTCTGCGGGCCTCTTGGCTCCAGATCTCTGACCTGTACCGTTAATGCTGGCTGCAATACTGAAATTTAAAAACAAAGATTATTCCTCGACAGGTAAAAAGCATAGTCTAGACTTGCACCTGCACTTTCAGGAATCCGCCTGCTCGCCTTCTGATTTCATTGCTTCCCCAATCCCTCAGAATGGAGCGAGGATGCAAAACCGGAGCATTTGTGGCTGCAATGGAAGGCACTGCATCGAATTAAGATAGTTCTAGCCTCACAAACCGTCGTGACCAGCAGCTAATCCTGTTTAGTTGCCAACTTGGAAGAAAGCCTTGCCGACAGATGTGTTGATATCGGTGGCGACCACTGTAACTCTTTCCATGGGAGACTGATTGCGTTATTCTGTATTCGCTCTCAACAGGAACTGCGGTGATGAGTGACAAGTTTTTCAAGCAACCAATTACATTGAAACTAAGCAAAGAACTACGGGACGCTGGAAATCTGGAATGAAACAGTGGAAGAAGAGTCGCTGGTCCCAAAACATTAACTCTGCTTTCTCTCCACGGATGCTGCCAGACCTGCAGAGTTTCTTCAGCAATTTATGTTTTTGTTTTCAATCACTTTAAATAATTTTCACAGCCATCCACCCAGGAAATAAAAATGCGCTAAAATCAAATCCCTTACTCCAGATCCCCATCAACTGCTGCTCACCCTCCTGCCGTCTACCCTTCCTATCACCCTCCCAGCAGTCAACTCCCTCCTGTCCCTGATCACTGCTCAACCCCTCTTGTTACCCACCCACCTTCTCACAATGCCCCTCCTGCAAACAAATTAGAAGCAGGAAGAGGCTAGTTAGTCCCCCAAGCCTGCTCTGCCATTTAAGAAAATCAATGTTGATCTAATTGTGGTCTCAATTCCACTTTGCTGTTTAGATTAGACTCTCTACAGTATGGAAACAGGCCCTTCAGTCCAACAAGTCCACACCGACCCTCTAAAGAGCAACCCACCCATTCCCCTACATTAACCCATGTGAGAATCAAAGCTCACTCACTTCAATAATTTCAGTCCGAGACAAGATCTGAAGCAATCCGTATATTTATTATACGCTTGCAAGTGAGGTGCCTGAGGTAAGGCACACAGAGTTTAGCAAGTACATATCTTATATAGGATTCACTACTCCAAACCCGGTGCCCATTACTATTGTTTATCTCTTGCCGTATCCGGCCTTGTGCATAACAAAGTACAAGTTTTACTCGGCCATTTTACCACATCCTGCTGTGGCCCATTGTTAGGTATATCCTTCTTCATGATTATCTACTTCCTCCACATGTGCGATTTCCTCCCTTTCCCCAACCATATTGATCCTTATGACCTTTTAATTGGGGTTTGTTTTTGTGTTTTTGCAAAAGTGGGAAACAGATGCTTATAACTACTGCTTGCACAATCATATCTGGCACAGCATATCTGCTTCACAGCACTGTATCTATTTGTCTACCATTGTTAGCAGGCACGTTTCATTCTTGCATTCACATTGAAGCTAATACAAAAACAAATATATATTTCCTCCACATAGTTTTCATTCTTGTTGACTCAGCTCTTGGGTTGAAACAATTATACACTGGTGTGAGTGCATTAACTTGCATAAGTAATTATGATTGCAGAAGTAACACTACTTTACCTATATCCCACACCCATGACTAATCCACCGAACACTATAGACAATTTAGCATTGCCAATTCACCTGACCTGCACATCTTTGGACTGTGGGAGGAAACTGGAGCACCCGGAGGAAACCCACACAGTCAAGGGGAGAACCCACAGACAGTTGCCCGAGCCGGGAATCGAACCCAGGTCCCTGGCGCTGTGAGGTAACAGTGCTAACCACTGAACTCCTATTTGTCAAAAATCTATCGCCCTCTGCTTTAAAATGTTCACTGACCCTGCCTCCACTGAAGAGAATTCCAAATACCTAAAACCATCTGAGAAAAGATTCCTCCTCATTTCCGTCTTAAATGTGAGAACCTTAATATTTAAACTGTGTTCTAGGCGTTCCACAAGAGGAAACATCTTTTTAGCCTCTACCCTGTAAAGTCCTTTCAGAGCCTTATAGTTTTAATAAGATATCCCCCATTCTTCTATAATCAAATATATCCAGCTCAAAACCTGTCTTGCCTTTCCCCCTAAAATAACTCTTTCATCCCAGGAACCAGTCAAGTGATCCCTCTCTGAATTCTGTTCTCAGGAGTGTGATCTTGCATATTAAATCTAGTAAAACATTTCTACTTACATATTCAATTAATTAATTGCTGTACCTGCACACCAACCTTTCTGATTCAAGTATCATGATAACCTGATCTCTCTGTATCACAGAGTTCTGCAAACTCTCTCCATTTACGTGATGTGCTGCTTTACTATTCTTCTTGCCAATGTGGACAATTTCACATTTCCCCACATTAGACTGTATCCATCAATGTTCTACCCACTCTCAGTGTTTTGAAGTGCCTGCCATTGATTTTCCATATCTCTGAAGCATATAAAGCCGGGAAAATCACTGCTGCCAAGTAAACTAACTTGGTCTCAGGTATGAAATATTGGTCCTCAAATGCTCTTTCTCAGTCAGCTAAAGGCTTAACTGGCACATTTGGAGGTGATGGTGAATTTTGTCATTGACATGTCCTTTGCTAAGAGGATGCACAGAAAATATGGAGAATGGTTCATCTCAACAGTGACCTTGGGAATGGGTTGAAAGAGGAAATTGTTTACTGGTGTTTAATGAATGATTCATATTATCAGAGCTTTCCCGAAGGAGCTCACGCACACAAGCATCTTTTATATTCAGAGGTTCAATGCCTTAAGATGAGATGATTTTGGTTTCAAATTAAAGGCAGCATCATTTGAGAAGCCAGATTCCAGTGGAATTAATGCGACAAAAGGGACACGATTATCAATGACCTTTAAAGATTTATCAAAAGAGGGTTGGACAGGACTCTATTTTTCATCCATTAATAGATTTCCTTGAGAGGTTAATGCTATGATTGATCACGTTATTCATCAGTTTCCACCATCTCTTCAAAGCCAATGTCCTCTGCTGGATAGTGGTCTCCTGCTGAACTTCATAGACAATGTCGTTAACTCCATTGAGGTCATTACCACATTCAGGACATTTTTTTTCTCATACACCATTAACTTTATCCCATCAAATGAGCAATGTTGTTGATATCCTTGAGGATATTATGCATTACATTATTCCTTTACTATTGCTTTATTCTCACCATCCAATTCTGGGGTGAACAACGAGAATGTAAAATGTAAACAATAAGCCTTGATTGTTGCTATTACACACTGAGCCATTGCCTGTCAATCCTTTTCAGCCAGAAGACTGTGGGTATCTGGAACTCACTGCTCAAAAGTGGCAGAAACCCTCAAGGCATTTTAGAGCCAACTGGATGAGCACTTGAAATGCCATTGTATAAAAGGCCACAGGCCAAGATAGATATTTGATGACCAGCAGAAATATGATGGGCCAAATAGCGTTTTACTGTGTTGTAAAATCTCTATGATCCTAGAATAGAAAAAGTTAGGCGACAGGAAAAACACATTGAAATTTCTGACAGGCCATCAAGGTTGACAGGATGACCGAGAGCATTATCTAGGAGAAGCTGTATCTTAGAACATAGAACATTACAGCGCAGTACAGGCCCTTCAGCCCTCGATGTTGCACTGACCTGTGAAACCAATCTGAAGCCCATCTAACCTACACTATTCCATGTACATCCATATGCTTGTCCAATGACGACTTAAATGTATTTAAAGTTGGCGAATCTACTACCGTTGCAGGCAAAGCATTCCATACCCTTACTACTCTCTGAGTAAAGAAACTACCTCTGACATCTGTCCTATATCTATCATCCCTCAATGTAAAGCTACATACCCTCATGCTAGCCATCGCAATCCAAGGAAAAAAGGCTCTCATAGTCTAACCTATCTAACCCTCTGATTATCTTATATGTCTCAATTAAGTCACCTTTCAACCTTCTTCTATCTAACAAAAACAGCCTCAAATCCCTCAGCATTTCCTCATCAGACCTTCCCTCCATACCAGGCAACATCCTAGTAAACCTCCTCTGAACCCTTTCCAAAGTTTCTACGTCCTTCCTAAAATGCAGTGACCAGAACTGTGTGCAATATTACAAGTGTGGCTGCACCAGAGTTTTGTACAGCTGCAACATGACCTCATGGTTCTGAAACTCAATCCCTCTGCCAATAAAAGCCTTCATAACAACCCTATCAACCTGGGTGGCAACTTTCAAGGATCTATGTAAATGGACACCGAGATCTCTCTGCTCATCTGTACGACCAAGAATCTTACCATGAGCCCAGTACTCTGCATTCCTGTTATTCCGACCAAAGTGAATCACCTCACACTTTTCTACACTAAACTCCATTTGCCACCTCTCAGTCCAGCTCTGCAGCTTATCTATGTCCCTCTGTAACTTACAACAGCCTTCATCACTATCCACAACTCTACCGACCTTAGTATCATCTGCAAATTTACTAACCCATCCTTCCATGCCTTCATCCAGGTCATTTATAAAAATCACAAACAGCAGTGGACCCAACACAGATCCTTGCAGTACACCACTAGTAACTGAACATCCAGGATGAATATTTCCCATCTGTCTTCTTTCAGCTAGCCAATTTCTGATCCAAACTGCTAAGTCACCCTCAATCCCATGCTTCCATATTTTGTGCAATAGCCTACTGTGGGGAACCTTATCAAACACCATACTGAAACCCATATACAGGGGAACCTCAATTATCCAAATGAGATGGGCAGACACTATTTCATTCGGATAATCGATTATTCAGTTAATCGATTAAATGGCTTTCCTCTGGGGCTCGGAGTTTTAAAAGTCTGCTCCCCATTCAGGAGCCTGTAGCGTACAAGCCCCCACCCCCAACACTGCCCCCCCCAACCCATCCAACACCACCCCCCCAGCTCCCCAAACCCATCCAACAATGCCCCCCACCCCAAACCCCGTCCACAGCGACCCCTCTCAGGGGCAGCCGGACTGTACACCAACAGCAAGACTGCTGCTGCAGCTGCCTTTGTGGGGTAAGTCTCCAAATAGCACAGACACACACAGAGCCACACACAGAACGTTTTACTGCAACTTTTTGAGAGGTTCCACGTTTGCCCTGTACAGAACAATGTTGGAGAGATTATCTGGGGAAGGGGGGGTTTAGGGTACACCCCCCTATAGAACTCCAGGGAAAGTGTGGGGAGAGAGAAGGGGCGGGAGGTCAGTCATTTTGAGACGGTGCCTATTTAATCACTGTAAACAAAAGAAGCAATCACTGTTGAAACACATCTTTGATATAATGTTTCTACTGGGACCTCGAGATCTCCTTTGGATAATCCAATTTTCGGATAATTGGTATTCGGATAATCGAGGTTCCTCTGTACACCACATGAACGGGCTCTACCCTCATCCACCTGTTTGGTCACCTTCTCAAAGAACTCAATAAAGTTTGTGAGGCACGACCTACCCTTCAGAAAACCATGTTGACTATACCTAATTAACTTATTCCTTTCTAGATGATTATAAATCCTATCTCTTATAACTCTTTCCAACACTTTACCCAAAACCGAAGTAAGGCTCACTGGTCTATAATTACCAGAGTTGTCCCTATTCCCCTCTTGAACAAGGGAACAACACTTGCTGTTCTCCAGTCTTCTGGCACTATTCCTGTAGAAAATGATGATATAAAGATCAAAGCCAAAGGCTTGGCAATCTCCTCCCTGGATTCCTAGAGAATTCTAGGATAAATCCCATCCAGCCCAGGGGACTTATCTATTTTTACACTTTCCAGAATTGCTAACACCTCCTCTTTGTGAATCTTAATCCCATCTAGTCTAGTAGCCTGTACCTCAGCATTCTCCTTGATAACATTGTCGTTTTCCAGTGTGAATACTGATGAAAAGTATTCATTTAGCACTTCCCCTATCTCCTCTGACTCCAGTGGTGGGTACAACTACCCACTACTATCCTTGATTGGCCTAATCTTACTCTAGTCATTTTTTTATTCCTGATAAACCTATAGAAAGCTGTATGGTTTTCCTTGATCCTATCTGCCAATGACTTCTCATGTCCCCTCCTGGTTCTTCTTAACTCTCTCTTTAGGTCCTTCCTGGTTAACATGTAACTCTCAAGTGCCCTAACTGAGCCATCATATCTCATCCTAACATAAACCTTCTTCTTCTTGATAAGAAATTCAACTTCCTTAATAAACCACGGCTCCTGCACCCTGCCTGACCGATACATACTTATCAAGGATCCACAATAGCTGTTCCTTGAATAAGCTCCACATTTCAATTGTGCCCAGCCCCTGAAGTTTCCTTCCCCATCCTATGCATCCTAAATCTTGCCTCATCGCATCATAATTGCCTTTCTATAAATCTTGCCCTGCGATATATACCTATACCTTTCCATCACTAAAGTAAACATAACCGAATTGTGGTCACTATCACCAAAGTGCTCACCTACCTCCGAATCTAACAGCTGGCTGGGTTCATTACCCAGTACCAAATATAATGTGGCCTCGCCCTTTGTTGGCCTGTCAGGAAAACCTCCTGCACACATTGGACAAAACTGACCCATGTAAAGTACTTGAACTATAGTATTCGCAGTCAATATTTGGAAAGTTAAAGACCCTGCTAAGATCTTGAAGTCAATGTGTTCTCTGACACAATATTCCTTGAAAGAAGGCTTAGTGTACAGAGAGAAATATTCTTGAAACAAATGTCTTGGTCATCCAGGTTTTCATATTTGAATGCAAAATGATATGAGATGTTCCTTAAAGCCCCTATAATAAAAGCAAAGTACTGTGAATGATAGCAACCTGAAATAGCAACAGAAAGTGCTGGAGAAACTTAGCAGGTCTGACTGCATTTGTAGAGAAAAAAAACAAAATTAACATTTCAAATCAAACATGTCTCTTCAGAAGCACCATTAAACTTGAAATCTCCTGCAGCATCCCCATCAAGCAGAAGAATCAATATTAAGCAATTCAATTTACCTTGCCCCTGCAAATAATTAAGTCACGCACGGTGTTCAATTTGTCTCCTCAAGAAACTGAAATAACAATAGCAAATAGCAACACTTCTAACTTGAGACACCTTTCTTACTCACATCAAACACACCACTAAGATCACATCAGGGCGTATCATGTGGTGCACAGAAGACCTCATAGCAAATTTCATGATGTTCAGTGCATTTCATTCACAGATTGCAGTTCAGATATTAAACAAGGACAACATTTGCTGAAGCAGTGGTAAGCAATGATTTACTGTGCCAAGGATAAGGCAATGTAGCAATGAGGAGAGGTAGGAAAACTTCGGACTGATCTCCTCGGAAAGTTGGAAGGTAACCTCATAGCAGTTTTCAATTTTGAAAAGGAGAGAGCTGTTGGGATCTGGAATATTCTGCCTGAAAATCTGTTGAAACGTGGTTCCATAGGGCTACAAGTGAGTCATTCATGTGCTTGGGGCTGTGAAGATTACAGACAAAAAGCAGAGATATGGGACAAAGCACAACACAAACAGCAGGTACAGATGTACAAGGATGATTGGCTTCTATTAGATGCAATGTATTTTGTCATGATGCTAATAACGGACAGACATTGCTCTGCAAATTTGCAAAATTAGAAATTCATGAGAAACATTCACTTCAAACATTTCATAGTTATTTTAATTAGAAACAATATTGCAATTTCAACTGTTGTTTAACTAAGTTATCAATTTTGTTACAATCCAGTTAAAATGGGTGAATTGATTTCTTTCTTTGTCCTACTTCTCCACTGGCACAACAAAATTTGAATTTAAAAGGAAACTAATATTACTGATTGCGTAAATCAGGCTGTATAAAGCTCAGTATACAGAAACAAGACGGTCAGATTACAAGTCACAAAAAAGTGTTTATTGGAAACTGAGCTTATTTGAACAAAGATGAAAAGATTACTAACAAAACATTTAAACTGTGTAACTATATAAATAATACACACAACTCCTCTACTGTGTAACTATATAAATAATACACACAACTCCTCTAAAAACTCCTATAAAACTTTGTGAAGTGGTACGTTAAACGTTCTTTGGCAAATAACAACTAAATGCAGATTAAAATTTATTCACATATTATTACGAACACTGGTCTGCAGCTGATGACAGTCCACCATACTTACACAAAGACAAAACATTCCTCCCCTTTACAATGGTTTCTGAAATGAAAACATTCACAATGTTTACAATGTTACATCCAACAGTCAGTCAGTAAGATATTCTGGAAGTTATTGATTTCTGTATGAGTGTTATGCACCTCATGCACCTGTTTACTTTTCTAATTGGGTTTAACCCTGTGGTTTTTAGATGCACTAGGAACATCATCTGTTGTTGCCTTTTCCTGAAATAACTGAATAGTCAGAGATTTGCACAATGTCATGATATTTTCCAGTAAGATACTGTCTCCTTTACATGGTCCAGTTTTTGCTCTGTTCTCAGGTGTATCCAGGTCTCCAGTGGCACAATTATTTAAGAATCTTAATTGATGTCACCCTGGCATACTTGTTCTGGTTAATAAGAGTTGATCTATATGCCTTCTCCATATTACATTGTCTCTCATCTGTAGAGTATAGGAAACCGATTAAGTCTGTGCTACAATGATGATTGGTACCAGTGGTGTAATTCTTCGCTAGCACTTCTTAACCATTTTGTAAAACTCAGCACTTGGCCTTGCTCCCTCTATGGAAACCTGATTCTATTGTTTCCTGGCAACAATGTTTTGTCATGCATGGGTTCAGGAAATCAATTGTTGTGCACAACTGACACTTTATCATGATTAATGCCAGCAAACCTTGACTTATCAAGTGGGTTGTGCACTGGTAGGTTAACAAAGATTGGCTCAATCTTAGGATAATGATCCTTGTTCTCATATTATTGCAATTCAGTCATCTCAGCTACATGACATCTTCACAGGAATTCCTCAGGGTGATGTTCTGGGCCCAACCATCTTCAACTGTTTTATCAATGACCTTCCCTCCATCATAAAGTCAGAAATAGGAATGTTCGCTGATGGTTGCAAAATGTTCAGCACCATTCACAACTTCTCAGATACTGAAGCAATCCATGTTCAAATGCAACAAGATTTGGGCTGTATCCAGGCTTTGGGCAGACAAATGGCAAGTAACGTTTGCCCTACACAAATGCCAGATAATGACCATCGCCAATAAGAGACAATCTACCTTTGACATTCACTAGTGTTACAGCCACTGAATCTCCCATTATCAAATCCTTGGCTTACCATTGACCAGAAACTCAACTGAACTTGCCACATAAACACAGTGACTACAAGAGCAGATCAGAGTTGAGGAATATTATGGCGAGTTACTCACTTCCTGACCCCCCCCAGAGTCTGTCCACCATCTACAAGACAAGTCAGGAGTGTGATGGAATGTCACTTGCCTGGATGAGTGCAGTTCTATCAACACTCAAGAAGCTTGACACCATCCAGGTCAAACAGCCTGCTTGATTGGCACCACATCCATAAGCACTCCCTCTATCATTGACATTCAGTAGCAGAAAGGTGTACTATCTACAAGATGCACTGCAAAAATTCATCAAATGTCTTCAGACAGTACCTTCCAAACACACAACTTCCACCTAGAAGGACAAGGAACTCAATTTGAACATATTGGCTCACTCCCTTACTGAATGACAAACTGTTAAGAATAGAGGTGAACAGCAGGTCAGGCGGTTTCATTCACATCTGAAAGTGTGTATCAGAGCATCTGAGTCACATTGTACTGTAGCACTCAAATATTGCATTAAGAAGATACGCAGGTAAAGTGGGCCCTTTAAGAGATGCTATCAATGTAAATGTTTAGTTTTATGGTCAATCTGAAGATTTGCCCTTACAACTTGTCAAAGGTAATGTTCCAACTTTATTGGGAAGAAGGTGATTGGAGAAAATGAAAGTCAACTCGGCTGAAGCAATTTGCTTATTAGATTCTGAAACTGATCTAAATAATATGTTTCTAATCGGGATCTGGGAAGCATGGAAAAGATCTCTTTCAAATTGAAAACGAAGGATGAGAATCAAGCAATATTTTGCAAGACTAGATCTACTGCATCACGCAATCAAAAGTCGAGCTGAATTACAGAGGTTGGTCAAGACAGGATTCCTTGAATCTGTTAATATCAGTGATTAGGCCACACCTATTATACCAGTGATGAAGAAAGAAGTATTCGGTACACACATGCAGTGATATTAAGATCACTATTAATCCAGTACTTTCTGCTGAGCAGTATCTGTTGCCTTTAATCAATGCTCTTTTTGCTGGACTAGCTGGAGGTTAGCTTTTCAGTAAAACGGACCTTTTAGTCAAGCCTGTCTCTAGATGAGTACAAATTCTGAGTCACAGAAACTCTTGACAATTGCAACACATAAAGGACCATTCAAATATAAGAAACTTACATGTGAATTCACATCTGCACCTGTGGTATTCCAACATGACATGGACCAGATCTGAAGTGGGTTGAAAGTCGTTTAAAGTAACCTACATAACAGTTAGTCACAAGGAGAAATGTAAAAGAGCATTTCCACAATTTAGATACTTCTGTGCAGACATTCTTAAGATTATCGCCTAAGAATAAAGGAAGACAAATGTGCCTTTTTTGTCTACAGACATCCATCGAATGCTTAGGCCAAGGGGACTATACAAGTCAACTTCGAAAGTAAACACCAGAATGGAGGCACCAGCTCAAGAAAATGTAAAAAAACTACCATCATTTTTGGGATTGCTAAATTTGGCAGGTTTATAACCATTCTCAAGCTGTTGAGCAATGTATGATGCCAAAAGAAGAATTGGAAATGGAGAGATCAATGTAAAAGAGCCTTGACACAAGCCAAAGAGACTTCATTAAAGTCAGAAGCCCTGACCTATTCTGACCCAAACTTATGATTGCAACTACATGCAAAGCCTCACAGTATGGAATGGGAGCAGTTGCTGCTCACATATTATGCCATGGTGAAGAGAAGCCAATAGCTTTTGCATAAAGATCTTTCAATTAAGCAGAAATAAACAATGCACAAATAGAGAAAGAAGCTCAAGAACAAGGATTCTGGGTAATCCAAGATGGAGGATGGGAAAACTTTCTGGCTGGAACAGCTGCTCCTTTTTTGAGGTGTTTTAACTGTTGGAGATTATTTCCTTGAATTCCAGGAGCAGCAATTGCTGTTTTATATGCTTTTGCATTGTTTTGGAACTTAGAAGAAAAAGTCAAAACAACAGCAGTTTTAAAAAGGAGAAGAACAGACAAAGGAAGCACATTGTGAGGTCAGCGCAGGAGATAGAGAGAGAAGGAAACCCACATTGCTAACTGACAGAGTTAGCTGTTACTGCCTTTGCTGTTGAATTCATGTATCGCTGGACATTGGAGTGCGTCTGGAAAAATTACAAAACAGTGAAATTCACAACTGATTTGGAGGAACCTGTTTGGGAAAGGTTGCAGGACAGAAGCAGAAAAGTGGATTTCAAGTGCAGCCTTAAAATAAGTCTGCAGTAATGAGTAGAGTGGGTTCTTTCTTGATTATATGTTTAATGAGCTATGTCTCTTGATTAATCTTAAAATATAAGCCATAAATATTAATTTAACGTGAAGCAGGGTTTTGTAGAGGAATAAGACAGAGCTATTTTCTAGGTCTGTATATTGAAAGAAGCAAAAATGGCCCTTAGTAGAGTGATATACTCTTCTTGTCGGATGTGGGAGTTTAGAGAGTGTTTATGGGTTACTGCGGATTATATCCATAATAAATGCCATTGGTTGTGAATCCTATCAGATTGAATGGATCAGTTGGAGAGGCAGTTAGAGGTGATGAGGAATTTATAAGAGCAAGAGGAGAAGATGGATGGCAGTTATTGGAAAGGGAGAAAGTCTCAGATACAGTCACATAGATGGGTTAACTCCAGGAAAGGTAAGAGAGGTAGGCAGGTAGTGCAGGGGTCTTCTGTGGCTATCCCCATTTCAAACAAGTATGCTGTTTTGGAAAGTGTAGGGGGTGATGGACACTGAGGGGTACGTAGCATAAACAGCCAAGTTTCTGGTATTGAGACTGGCTCCAATGTAATGAGAGTGACGTCGGTTTCCAAGAGATCAATTGTGTTAGGGGACTCTCTAGTCCGAGGTACAGACAGGCGTTTCTGTGGCCAGCAGCGAAAAATCAGAATGGTGTGTTGCATCCCTGGTGCTAGGATCAAGGATATCTCAGACATGGTGCAGAATGTTCTCACCAGGTTGGGATCAGCAATAGGTCAATGTCCACATTGGAACCAACGACATAGGAAGGGAAAAGGTTGAGATTCTGAAGGGAGATTACAGGGAATTAGGCAGGAAATTAAAAAGGAGATCCTCGAGAGTAGTAATATCTGGATTACTCCTGGTGCTACGAGCTAATGAGGACAGGAATAGGAGGATAGAGCAGATGAATGCATGGTTGAGGAGCTGGTGTATGGGAGAAGGATTCACATTTTTGGATCATTGGAATCTCTTTTGGGGTAGAAGTGACCTGTACAAGAAGGACGGATTGCACCTAAATT
>NC_057712.1:79403278-79423284 GCF_004010195.1 Chiloscyllium plagiosum
TAGAAAGGGAGGCAAGAGAGGAGGGGGAGTGGCATTTTTGATAAGGGATAGCATTACAGCTGTGCAGAGGGAGGATATTTCCGGAAATACATCCAGGGAAGTTATTTAGGTGGAACTAAGAAATAAGAAAGGGATGATCACCTTATTGGGATTGTATTATAGACTCCCCAATAGTCAGAGGGAAATTGAGAAACAAACTTGTAAGGAGATCTCAGCTATTTTTAAGAATAATAGGGCAGTTATGGTAGGGGATTTTAACTTTCCAAACATAGACTGGGACTGCCATAGTGTTAAGGGTTTAGGTGGAGAGGAATTTCTTAAGTGTGTACAAGACAATTTTCTGATTCAGTATATGGATTTAATTACTAGAGAAGGTACAAAACTAGACCTACTCTTGGGAAATAAGACAGGGCAGTTGACTGAGGTGTCAGTGGGGGAGCACTTTTGCGCCAGCGACCCCATATTCCATTAGATTTAGAATAGTGCTAGAAAAGGATAGACCAGATCTAAAAGTTGAAGTTCTAAATTGGAGAAAGGCCAATTTTGATGGTATTAGGCAAGAACTTTCGAAAGCTGATTGGGTGCAGATGTTCGCAGGTAAAGGGATAGCTGGAAAATGGGAAGCCTTCAGAAATGAGATAATGAGAATCCAGACAAAGTATATTCCTATTAGGGTGAAAGGATAGGCTGGTAGATATAGGGAATGCTGGATGACTAAAGAAATTGAGGGCTTGGTTAAGAAAAAGGAAGCATATGTAAGGTATAGACAGGATAGATCGAGTGAATCCTTAGGAGAGTATAAAGGAAGTAGAGTATAATTAAGAGGGAAATCAGGGGGGCAAAGAGGGGACATGAGATAGCTTTGGCAAATAAAATTAAAGAGAATCCAAAGAGTTTTTACAAATACATTATGGACAAAAGGGTAACTAGGGAGAGAATAGGGCCTCTCAAAAATCCGCAAGTTGGCCTTTGTGTGGAGCCGCAGAAAATGGGGGAGATAGTAAATGAGTATTTTGCATCAGTATTTACTGTGGAAAAGGATATGGAAGATATAGACTGTAGGGGAATAGATGGTGACATCTTGCAAAATGTCCATATTACAGAGGTGGAAGTGCTGGATGTCTTGAAATGGGTAAAGGTTGATAAATACCCCGGACCTGATCGGTGTACCTGAGAACTCTGTGGGAAGCTAGAGAAGTGATTGCTGGGCCTCTTGCTGAAATATTTGTATCATCGATAGTCACAGGTGAGGTGACAGAAGACTGGAGGTTGGCTAATGTGGTGCCACTGTTTAAGAAGGGTGGTAAGGACAAGCCATGGAACTATACACCAGTGAGCCTGATGTCGGTGGTGGGTAAGTTGTTGGAGGGAACTCTGAGGGACAGGATGTACATGTATTTGGAAAGGCAAGGACTGATTAGAGATAGTCAACATGGCTTTGTATGTGGGAAATCATGTCTCACAAAGTTGATTCAGTTTTTTGAGGAAGTAACAAAGAGGATTGATGAAGACAGAGCGGTAGATGTGATCTATATGGACTTCAGTAAGGCGTTTGACAAGGTTCTCCATAGGAGACTGATTAGCAAGGTTAGATCTCATGGAATACAGGGAGAACTAGCCATTTGGATACAGAACTGGCTCAAAGATAGAAGACAGAGGATAGTGGTGGAGGTTTGTTTTTCAGATTGGAGGCCTGTGACCAGTGGAGTGCCACAAGGATTGGTGCTGGGTCCTCCACTTTTTGTCATTTACATAAATGATTTGGATGTGAGCATAACAGGTATAGTTAGTAAGTTTACAGATGACACCAAAGTTGGAGGTGTAGTGGACAGCAAAGAAGGTTACCTCAACAGGATCTGGACCAGATGGGCCAGTGGGCTGAGAAGTGGCAGATGGAGTTTAATTCAGATAAATGCAAGGTGCTGCATTTTGGGAAAGCAATTCCCAGCAGGACATATACACTTAATGATAATGATAAGTACACAATTAAGTATCAGCAATCGGACTGGCATGAGAAAACTGATGGATTCTCTAGATTAGCTTTGCCAAATGAATTGACTATCAATAGTCCTTGTGCAGATATTTTCTCCTTCAAATGAGTAGATAACACTCTGGCAATGCTAAGACAAGTTAAGCAATATACTGGAAATAATCCATGACTATTAAACAAGCTTAATGATAAGGTCCTTGGGAGTGTTGCTGAACAAAGAGACCTTGGAGTGCAGGTTCATAACTCCTTGAAAGTGGAGTCACAGGATAGTAAAGGATAGTAAAGGAGGCATTTGGTATGCTTTCCTTTATTGGTCAGAGCATTGAGTACAGGAGTTGGGAAGTCATGTTGTGGCTGTACAGGACATTGGTTAGGCCTTATGGAATATTGCGTGCAATTCTGGTCTCCTTCCTATCGGAAAGATGTTGTGAAACTTGAAAGGGTTCAGAAAAGATTTACAAGGATGTTGCCAGGGTTGGAGGATTTGAGCTACAGGGAGTCGCTGAACAGGCTGGGGCTGTTTTTCCTGGAGCGTCGGAGGCTGAGGGGTGACCTTATAGAGTTTACAAATTATGAGGGGCATGGATAGGGTAAATAGGAAAAGACTTTTCCCTGGGGTCGTGGAGTCCAGAACTAAAGGGCATAGGTTTAGGGTGAGAGGGAAAAGATATAAAAGAGAGCTACGGAGCAACTTTTTCACACAGAGGGTGGTACATGTATGGAATGAGCTGCCAGAGGAAGTGGTGGAGGCTGGTACAATTGCAACATTTAAGAGTCATGTGGATGGGTATATGAATAGGAAGGATTTGGAGGGATATGGGCCAGGTGCTGGCAGGTGGGACTAGATTGGGTTGGGATATCTGGTCGGCATGGACGGCTTGGACCAAAGGATCTGTTTCCGTACTGTACATCTCTATGACTCTATGATACCTTCACCAGCAGTGAGTTAAATGCAGAGGTGGGCATTGTTGCTATCAGCTCACACTTACACAATTAATTAAGTAATTAGTTAATTAAGTACACAATTAAGTATCAGCAATCGGACTGGCATGAGAAAACTGATGGATTCTCTAGATTAGCTTTGCCAAATGAATTGACTATCAATAGTCCTTGTGCAGATATTTTCTCCTTCAAACGAATAGATAACACTCTGGCAATGCTAAGACAAGTTAAGCAATATACTGGAAATAACCCATGACTATTAAACAAGCTCACAGGAACTACCTCGAACTGACTAGGTGATGACCTAGCAGTATTACCGCTGGACTGTTAATCCAGACGGCCCAAGTTTGAATCCTGCCACAGCAGATGATGGAAATTGTATTCAATAAAAATCTGGAATTAAGTGTGGAATAATGACCACAAACCTATAGTGCATTTTGGAAAATCCAATCTGGTTCACTAATGCCCTTTAGGGAAGGACAATCTTACATGGTCTGGCCTGTGTGTGATTTCAGATCTGCAGCAATATGGCTGAGTCTTCACTCTCCTCTGGGCAATTAGGGATACTCAATAAATGCTGGCCGATCATGCCAAAAATTATTGAAAAAAGGTACCTTTATTGACAATTAGCAGTAATCACACTTGTACAGACAATGCATCTTTGGAGCATTTGTCTAATTTCTCTTTATGAGCTCCATACTCTTCAGTCTATGCTAATATGTTACTCACGATCCAATGAGCTCCAACATTATGTAACAAGCTTTAGTGCAGTCCATTATGAATGCCTTTATCCATTATTCTAGTTTCTCCTCAAAAATCCAAACAAATTCATCTAATGAAATTTCACTTTCAGAAAATCATTGATTTTTTTGAAATATGGCAGACTTCCGGTGCTCAATGGACACATACATTGTAATTGATACCATTGTAATTGATCTCCAGAGAGGAGTTCAGCCACTAAATGGTAAAGTGCCTGTAATTTTGGAGTCCCAAATACAGTGGAGTTTTAATAGTGGCTCAGTGATCAGTCCCCCAGACCCAGTGCAACCTGACTAACAGGCCAGGCCACCAACTGGGTGGAGAAGCATATCAGTGACATCATTCTACAAGATCCAAGCCAATGTATGCACTACCTTTGCAGCCCTGTCGTTTAACACTCTTGGGTGTAGGCCACAAGGCGCAGCAGATTAGTTATCTTTTTAGTCTCATTAGTCTGTCCATGACTTTCTCTTTTCCAATATTAATTACTTTAAAAGTTCCTCACGAAGAATAAATCCTTGATCCCTCACAGGGAATGCTGTCATAGCAGATCGCCTGAGGAGGAGAGTCGGAGGGTGGGCAGAGTGGATCCTACGAGGAAGCTTGGCTGATGGGTGGAGAGGAGGGTGAGAGGTATCAGGCAAGGCTGCCAGGCGGAGAAGAGGGAGAATTCAAGCTCAGGGCTAGTAATGGACTCGGAGGTTTTGGGGAGGAGGTGGCAGTGAGGTCATGGGAGGGGGGGTCTGTCCTTGAACATAGATATTTCTCAGTCAGACGCTTACCTCTCTATGTCCCTCGGAATGGAGCTGCTGTGTTTCGTTTTGGAGAGGGGGTGGCAGTGTGAGGAGAGGGTTGACGAGGGGAGAGGTGGGGATGGCAGTAAGGGGGGTGGCAAGGGAAAGGGAAGTGGTGGCAGCGGGAGAGAAGGGGAGAGGAGGGGAAGAGAAGGGGGTGGAAGGAGAGGGGAGGAGGTGGCAATGGGAGAGGAGGGGATCCATCCTCAAACATTGACGTTTCTCAATCAGGTGCATACCTCTCAATCTAATTCCCTCTGAACAGAGCTGCTGTGTTTCTCCTCACTCTGGAAGCTGAGCCAACAGCAGCTATAGGAGGAAGGCTGGATAATGTTATTGTAGGAATATTTCCAAAGCAGCTCCTCTGCAAAACAGCCCACAACATTTCCAGCTTCAATTAGAGACTGAAATGGGAGGATTTAGGTTGTGAAATATATTTTCCTGATATTGCACTGAATAAGTAAAACAGATGGTTTTAGTCCAACAGGTTTAATTGAAAGCACTAGCTTTCGGAGCGCTGCTCCTTCATCAGGTGGCTGTGCGTTGGAAACCTGTTGGACAATAACCTGGTGTTGTGTGAGTTTTAACTTTGTACACCCAAGTCCAACACCGGCATCTCCAAATTAAAACAGATGGTGGTGTTTGAATGCAATAAAACAAAATTGCCCATCTCTAATGACTGAGAGGACAGTTTAAGAGTCAGCCAAATTGCTGTTTTTTTCCAACAATCAACAATGGTTTCATGGTGATCCAGCTGATTCACTAATGTCCTTTCGGGAGGGAAACTGCCACTCTTACCTGGTCTGGCCTACATGTAACTCCAGACCCACAGCAATGTGGCTGACTCTTAAACTGCCCTTTAGGCAATTAGTGGCTTTGCCTGCGAGGCCCTTATTCTGTGAATGGCTGAAAAAAATGCACAACAGTTGGGATAACTAATGGCAGTGCACTTAGTTGGCTCAGGAAGGTATATGGCTAATAAACTCATCATGTAAAAATGTCTTTGCTTATAGTAAAGACTTCATGACCACTGAACTTTAAAACTATTGAAAAATAAATATCAAAAGCTTTGAAAAACCAAAGTCTGTTGGGTGAAAGATAAGATGATACGTCAAATCTATTGCACTAAGATGGTGCATTGCTCATCTGGGGAGACAGTGTAAACACAAACTGCTGAATGACATCGCTTTGACCTGTAACTGTTCATGAGTCTGTGAAATGTGTTGCCTCGAGTCATTAGGCGAAGCAGTCTTTAGCCTGAATTACCACTCTGCTACCTTTCATGTCTTTCTAAAATGTGATGAAACAGTTGACAAACACTTAATGTATGCGCTGCCTCAATATAATCTCACTATTGATTAAAACCAATGTGTTTCCTCACATTATTCCCCTTTAAGTTCTGAGTTGTGTTTCTGGTTTTACTGCTTCCTCCTCAATTGAATAGTGTGCAGCAGTAAACCTCGCCATCTAGTGACCAGTTTAAGACATGACAAAAGCCTACTATAAGTGGCTGAGAAGTTGAGCCAAGTAGAATTTGTTTTTCTATGCACTCTATTGAACTGTGAGCTGGAATTATGTATTCTGCGATGTTGGATGCAGACTGCCAGTCACATAGAGTCAGAGAGTCATAGAGATGTACAGCACAGAAACAGACCCTTCGGTCCAACTCGTCCATGCCAACCAGATATCCCAACCTTATCTCGTCCCACCTGCCAGCACTTGGCCCATAGCCTTCCAAACCCCTCCTATTCATATACCTATCCAGATGCCTTTTAAATGTTGCAATTGTACCAACGTCCACCACTTCCCCTGGCTCATTCCATATATGTACCAACCTCTGTGTGAAAAGGTTGCCCCTTGGGTCTCTTTTATATCTTTCCCCTTTCACCCTAAACCTATGCCCTCTAGTTCTGGACTCCCCCAACTCAGAGAAAAGACTTTGTCTATTTATCCTATCCATGCCCCTCATGATATTATAAACCTCTATAAGGTCATCCCTCAGCCTCCGCTGCTCCAGGGAAAACAGCCCTAATGTATTCAACCTTTCCCTATAGCTCAAATCCTCCAACCCTGGCAACATCCTTGTAAATCTTGTCTGAACCCTTTCAAGTTTCACAACATCCTTCCGATAGGAAGAAACCAGAATTGCACGCAATATTCCAACAGTGGCCTAACCAATGTCCTGTACAGCCGCAACATGATCTCCCAACTCCTGTACTCAATACTCTGACCAATAAAGGAAAGCATACCAAATGCCTTCTTCACTACCCTATCTACCTGCAACTCCACTTTCAAGGAGCTATGAACCTACACTGCAAGGCCTCTGTTCAGCAACACTTCCGAGGACAGTACCATTAAGTATATAAATACTGCTAAGATTTGCTTTCCCAAAATGCAGCACCTAATATTTATCTAAATTAAACACCACCTGCCACTTCTCAGCCCATTAGCCCATCTGATCAAGATCCCGTTGTAATCTGAGGCAACCTTCTTCACTGTCCATTACACCTCCAATTTTGGTGTCATCTGCAAACTTACTAACTATACCTCTTATGCTCGCATCCAAATCATTTATATAAATGGCAAAAAGCAGTGGACGCAGCACCGATCCGTGTGGCACTCCACTGGTCACAATCTGAAAAACAACCCTCCAACACCACCCTCTGTCTTCTACCTTTGGGCAGTTCTGTAACCAAATGGCAAGTTCTCCCCGTATTCCATGAATTCTAATCTTGCTAACCAGTCTCCCATGGGGAACCTTGTCGAATGCCTTACTGAAGTCCATATAGATCACATCTACCGCTCTGCCCATATCAATCCTCTTTTGCAGGATCATACCATGATTTTAAATTTTGTTCCTAGATTAGATTAGATTCCCTACAGTGTGGAAACAGGTCCTTCGGCCCAACCAGTCCACACTGACCCTCCGAAGAGTAACCCACCCAGGCCCAATTCCCTCTGACTAATGCAGCTAACATTATGGGCAATTTAGCGTGGCCAATTCACTTGACCTGCTGGTCTTTGGACTGTGGAAGGAAACCCACGCAGACACAGGGAGAATGTGCAAACTCCACACAGACAGTTACCCAAGGCTGGAATCGAACCGGGGTCCCTGGTGCTTTGAGGCAGCAGTGCTAACCACTGAGCCTAATTGATTGTTGCACCTGCATGCTAGTTTTTAGTGACTTATGAAAAGGACAGCAGGTCCCTTTATACCTCAACACTTCATAACCTCTCATTGTCATATTCTTGTGTTTCTTCATTATTGCAGAATCAAATATAGGTTTAAGTAACAAACTGATGACTTACAGTGACAGTAACTTACGTACACATCCTTGGTCTTCATTGGTGTTGGTTGGCCTCCTCATGAATGTAATGTCATCCTGATACTTGGTTCATATCAACTCTTAAAGTAGTATGACAATATCCTTATATATCCAAGATGAAATTACATGTAACAAGACTAAAATATTATATATATGTGTGTGTGTATGTGAATATATATAAAATATATATATATATATATGCGCATACACATTATTTAAATCGATTTGCAACTACTTCATCTGCATAATATAGAAGCAGTTTGACAATTCTTCAGGAACACATGATAAGCAATCTCCTGGTGATCAAGACATTATACACTTGATTGTACTCAACTTGTTTGTGTGGTGATCATTTTGCATGAGGTTATAATGTCCATCAAATCATGGAATCATACAGTGCAGAAGAGGCCCTTCAGAACATCAAGTCTGCACCATCAGAAGTGTACTACTACTTACACCAGTCCCACTTTCTTGCATTAGCCCCACAGCCTTGAATATTACATTTGAAATGTTCATCCAAGTACATTTTAAAAGGCTGTGACATTTCCTCCCTCAGCTACCCTCCTCGGCAGAACTGTCTAGACGCCACTATGCTCTGAATAATACAGAAATTCCTCAAATCCCCTCTAAACCTCTATCTCATTTAAAAATTATTCCCCGTTGTTATTAACACTTCAGTTAATTCACCCTATGAAGATCCCTCACAATCTTACACACCTCTATCAAGTTCCCCCCTCAACCTTCTGTGCTCTAAAGAAAACAGCCCAAGTTTATCCAGCCTCTCTTCATTGCTGATAGGCTCCATCCCAGGCAGCATCCCAGTGAATCTCCTATTTACTGCCTTCCAAGTATACCGCTGTAATTATATTCTTCCTGCAGTGCAATGACCAGAACTGCACACAGTACCCCAGAGCTGTGGTCTAACCAAAATTCTGTACAGCTCGCAACTTGAGCTGTACTCTTGCAATCAGCCTCATCCTGAATGTTGTCCAGGTCTTGCTGCATGTGGCCATGGACTGCTTCAGAGTGTGAGCAGTCATGAACGATGCTGACCATTGCACAAACAGCAAATGTCTGCAATTCTTACCTCAGGATGGGGAGAAAGTCATTGATGAAGCAGCTGACAATGGTTGGGCCTAAGAGACTACCCAGAAAAATTTCTGGAGCGATTGTGCTGTTGCTGGGATGATTAGCCTCCAACAAGCAGAACAAACTTCTTATGTGCTAAAGGAGAGTTTATCCCAATTCCCATTGACTCCAGTTTTGCTATGGCTCCTTCATGTCACTCTCTGTTAAATGCTGTCTTGATGTCAAGGCCAGCATCCCTCACTTTCTCTTTTGAGTTCAGTTCTTCTGTATATGTTTGGAGCATGGACGTAATGAGGGACTTAAGAACTGAGAAAGACTGGAGGAAAGTAGGTTCCATAGTGTAGTGGTTATCATGTCTGCTTTACATGCAGCAGGTCCTGGGTTCAGGCCCCAGTAGAACCATCATATTCATGGGCTCAGTGGTTAGAACTGCTGCCTCATAGCACCAGGGTCCCAGGTTCGATTCTAGCCTCGGGCAACTGTCTGTGTGAGTTTCCTCTGAGTGCTCTGGTTTCATTCCCACAGTCCAAAGATGTGCAGGTCAGGTGAATTGGCCATGCTAAATTGCCCATAGTGTTAGGTGCATTAGTCAGAGGGAAATGGGTCTGGGTGGGTTACTCTTCGGAGAGTCGGTGGGGACTGGTTGGGTCAAAGGGCCTGTTTCCACACTGTAAGGAATCTAATCTAAACTATGAGTATGTGCCACTTGATAGTGCAATTGATGACACCTTTCATTTTGCAATTGAGGGTAAACTGATTGGATGGTAGTTGATCCTGTTTTTATGGACAGTATTCTCCACCTTGTTGCATTGATGACAATGTTATAATTGTATAGGAACAAATTGGCTAGGAGCTTAGCTAGTTCAGCAGCACATTCTTCAATGCTATTGCCAAGCTGTCAGGATCCATATCCTTTGCAGTGTCCAGTGCCTTCAGCTATTTATTGATTTCCACATGAAGTGAATCATATTCACTGAAGGCTGGCACCTTTGATGCTATAGACCTCAAGAGGAGGCTAAGATGAATAATCTGTCTGAAAATTCATGTAGATGGTACAGCCATGGGCTATACATAGTTAGGAAAAAGGACATTTGTGGAACCTTCTCCGCTTATGAGATGTTTAATTATCCACCATCATTCACGTCTGGATACAAGTGAACTACAGAGCTTATATATGACCCAATGGTTGTGGGACCATTTGCTATGTCTTTCATTTGCTGATACACTGCTTGGCATGTAAGTGATTCCATATTGTGCAGAATTTTTTCATCAGTTTTAAGGTATAGCTACTGACCTGTCCTCCTTCACTCTTCCTTGAACCAGGATTGATTCGGCATGGTGGCCTTGTTCCAGATGTTAAAAATCACACATCACCAGGTTAGGGTCCAACAGGTTTAATTGGAAGCACTAGCTTTCAGAGGTTGTCACCCACCTGCTGAAGGAGCAGCACTCCGAAAGCTAGTGCTTCCAATTCAACCTGTTGGGCTATAGCCTGGTGTTGTGTGATTTTTAACTTTGTACACCCCAGTCCAACACCGGCATCCCCACATCATTGTTCCAGATGGGTAGTCTTGGTTTGGCATGCTCTCCGGGTTTAGCAGTCTTGTCCCACTGTGGAGGTCTTCATCAGTGGTGGCTTCTGGGGATTCCAATGTTCATTGCTTTAGCCAGCTTTCCCGAACTGAAATTCATCTGAGATTAACTTTGCCTGGATCGTTTTTCTTCTTATCTATGACTTATTAATACAGGTGCAGTGGTATAGAGACTTATAAAACTTCTCACTATGTTTGTTATTATAAAAATGCACGTGACAGTAAATTGCTATTCTATTATATCCCCTAGCTTAGTGGTAATGGTAGACAGGCTATGAGGTTATGGTTTATAGTAGAATAAAATCCTGCTGTTGCTGATAGTCGACAGAGCCTCCTTTATACTCAGTCTTGAACTGCTAGATTTATTTAAAATCTATCCCATTTAGCATATGTGCAATTGATAGTACCACACAACACAATGGAATGTGTCCTCAATGTGAAGATGGGAGTTGGCTCCACAAGATGTGTGTGGTGATTACACCTACGGATACTGCATGGACACGTGCATCTACAACAGGTAGATTAGTAAGAATGAAGTCAAGTAAGTCATCGCTTTCTTGTTGATTTCCTTACCACTTGCTGTAGACCCAGACAATGAGTTGTCCCTCCAAGGACTTGGATCAATTCAGTCAGTAGTTTAAGATTAAATTACTTACAGTGTGGAAACAGGCCCTTCGGCCCAACAAGTCCACACCGACCCGCCAAAGCGCAACCCACCCAGACCCATGCCCCTATATTCACCCCTTCACCTAACACTATGGGCAATTTAGCGTGGCCAATCCCACCTAACATGCACATTTTTGGATAGTGGGAAGAAACTGGAGCACCCAGAGGAAACCATGCAGTCACGGGGAGAATGTGCAAACTCCACACAGAGAGTCACCTGAGGCGGGAATTGAACCGGGTCTCTGGCGCTGTGAGGCAGCAGTGCTAACCACTGTGCCACCATGCCGCCCAGAACTCGTGAAATACTTTTGATGATGAACATTGTAGTCCTCAATCCGGAATACGTTCTGTGCCTTTGTCAACCTTAATGCTTCTTTTAATTGGTGTTAACATAGAGCAGTACTGATTCACTAGCTGAGAGGGGTGTGCAAAGTGGTAGGTGCTAATCAGGTTTCCTTGCCCATGTTTGATCTGATGCCATGAGATTTCAAGCAGACTAGAAACAGTGCTGAAGACTCCTAGAGCAACTCCGTCCTAGCTGCCATTTCTGGTGGTTGTGTCCTGTCAGTGGGGCTTGACATATCCAAAGGTAATGATGGCATGTCTGGCATATTTTAAAGTTAGGATTTCATGAGAATGAGCGTGTCAGGATGTTGGTCAACTAGTCAATGGGACAGCTCAACCAATTTTGGCACAAGATCAAAGCTAGAGTTACCTATGGCTTCCATGCAGAAGTGCCAGGGCTACATTTCATCCTGGATGAAATGATCATCACGACTGGAACATCATGAAGGTACAATAGTAGGGAGGGGATGTCACTTTATTCATTAGCTCTGCTGTTGGAGGTTGCATCTTGGAATTCCGAAAGCCATGTACTTGAATTGCTCGAAGTCCAAGTGGCAGGATGTTTGTATTTGTTCATGTCAACTTTAGTCTTTAGATGTGTTTACTAATTTAGTTTTGGCCTACTATGTTAATTGATCTTAATAATGGCAAAATTTTCCACTGTTTGACCTCCTCTACACAATATGTCACATTCACAATGTGGATAATCTGTCTGCCTTCCTATTTAAGATTCTTTCACTCTAAATCTTCACTATGGTCTGTTGGCTGCCAATCTTATGTATGTGCTTACATTTATGCCAGTCTCTGGCACTCCTAGTTGTTGCTGCAATTACGCTGCACTTGGTTGCATCCTATCACAGCCTTTGATTGTATCCATAAGACCAGAGTTATTGCATAGGTCAATCTAAATTCCTTTTGCATCACAAGACCTGCAAAAATCTTGGTATGCAGTACGGCTTCACACTGGGGCAACAGCCGTGTTATTTGCACAGTGTGCTTGATTTCTGCATCCCGGTCACAGAGTCAATACTAGTAAATGCACCTAATGCTTGTTGATATTGTTAGGCAAAAGTGAGGACTGCAGATGCTGGAAATTAGAGTCGAGACTGTGGTGCTGGAAAAGCACAGCAGGTCAGGCAGCAACTGAGGAGCAGGCGAATCAACGTTTCGAGCAAAAGCCCTGATATTGTTGTCCAGCTAAAATGACTTCATTTTTTCCAGCACCATTTAGCAATCAGTCAATGCCACAATCTTCCTTTGTCTCCAAGAGTTTTTTTTTGGGAAATTTTTGATGTCCGTTGAAGCCATAGCCAGCTCCATTATTCACTCATACAGCTCCGTCTCTGAGAAAGCACAGTCCTTGCCCGTTTCCTGGTCCTCACTAAAAATCTGATCAATTGCTTCCTGTAGCTGTTGCCTGCAAGACATCCATTCTAGATGATGAATTATAAATTTCACTTCTACTCGAAGCTGAAACTCTACCATCTATGTGGATTAGCAGGACTTCTCTCGTCTGACAGGTCTGTAGTGATGACTGTGCAATTACTCATTTCCAATGGCATCACTCTTTGCTTATCTGATACGGCAATGGCTATTCCAAAAAAAAACTGTAGCTCCAGTAACTGTAACTGTGGATCAAGCTTTGTGTTTTGAATGTTTTCTTTGCATGAGAGTAAGATCTCAGAATGTCTTAAAGGCCCTGCAGTTTCTACAGCCCAACTTGGAATCAACTCATTGCACACATGAAACATCAATCTCGTCAGCTCATCAATCCAGCACTCACAGTTCAACCAGTGACTTTTCTCTGGTGCCCCAGTATCAATGCATTGCTTTGAATCTTGTTTGAGGCCTTTTCCTATGGTTGTCATATTTGCAACACTGCCTTCATTTTTTTAGGATATATCACCTCTGATCACCATCTTGTATTCTGCGTTAGCTTCCTTAACATAGAATTACATTCTCATATTGGATTAGTAAGTAGGACAAGTTTAATTTGCTTAGATTTACTCAATCATACTTACTTAACAGTCAAATTGATAACTTGTACAGGCAGTTCTTCTATAATGCCGTAGTTGCATTGCGGCAACACCTCGCCTAATAGAAATAATGGGGCCTATGAGAAAAGTGGGGTTAGACCAGCAAAACAAATCACTCATGATCGCTGGAATATCACCCAAAAGTCTAACGCAAAGTGTATAGCACAGCGTGAATGAAGGTTGACATCATATTTATTAACAAAAGTAAATTTAAAACAATAGATATATTTTAAAAAAGGAAGGAAGTTGCTCTCTCACAGAAAGCTGCTCTCTCAGCAGCTGATGTCAGGACATGTGCAGAATGGCATGAAGACCTGTACTGAGATGATGCATGTGTGGAACGAAGCACACAAACTGAACCCAGCTGGAATTGTGCTATTGCCAGCAGAGGTGAGCATTCTCAAAAATACCTTTCCCTAATTCTTCAGCAACATTATAGCCAAATCATGCTGTTGAAATGCACATTATCCCAGGACTGCCTGTAGTTACAAAGCAACTCATCTACACATCATTAGTCTTGCATGCTGCTGCTTCGTGGCTGCCTTTATATTTCTTGCTCATTTACATCATATTGTCGTTTCTCTTTGGAATTCCCTATCCCAGAATGAGGTAGAAACCTAATCATTGATCATGCTTAAAAGAAAATGGTAGCAGTTGCTCACTGCCTCAAGGAAGTGTCCTATGCCAAGCTATCTCCAGTTGCCCCATCAATAATTTTCCCACCACCACAACAACAGAGTGGGATGATGATAACGTCAATAGCTAGGGCTTAATTCACAAAATTTTGTTGATTTGGTATGATTTATTGTAGTTGCGTGCATCTAAGTCCAGTGAAAAGTTTTGTTTTGTGAGCAGTACAGGTAGATCATAGCAAACAGTGACATACAAATCATAGGGTGCTTAGCCAGAGTGAGGCTTACAAGGTTACAGCTGCACAGAAGATTCACAAAGCAAGATCAATATTAACAAGATTAACAATTATTTGAACCTCGAGAGGTCCATTCATTAGTTTAATAACAGCAGGTATGAAGCTGTTCTCGAACCGGTTAGTGTGTATGTTTAAGCTTATGCATCTTCTGCCTGATGGAAGAGGTTGGAAGAGAGCATTACCGGGGTGGGTGGGGTCTTTGATGATGTTGGCAGTCTTTCTGTAGCAATGAGAAATGTAAATGGAGTCCATGATGAGAGGTTGGCATCCGTGACGGTCTGGTCTGTGCGCACAACTTTTTGTAGTTTCTTACAATCCTGGGCAGAGCAGCTGTTGTACCAGTCCATTTTGCATCCAAATACAATGCTTTCAATGGTGAATCTGTAAAGGTTGGTGAGGGCCCTTATGGACATACTGAATTTCCTAAGCCCCTTGAGGAAGAAGAGGCATTGTTGTGCCTTCTTGACTGTCACATCTACGTGGGAAGTCCTGGACAGTTGTCAGTTATCATCACTCCTAGGAGATTGATGCCCTCAAACCTCTCCATCTCAGCTCGGTTGTAGATTGGGGTGGGGCCTCCTCCTTTCTTCCTGAAGTCAATAATCAGTTCTTTTATTTTGCTGACATTGAGAGATTGTTACCTTTGCAACAACACACGAAGCCCTCTATCTCCTTCCTGCATTCAGAGTCATCATTGTTTGATATCTATCCTGTAACAGTGGTATTGTCAACAAATATGTGTAGATGGCATTCATAAAGAATTTGACTACACAGTCATGAGTGTACAGGGAGCACATTTGAGGGCTGAGAACACAAACTTATAGGGCGCCAGTGTTGAGGATTTTTGTGGAGGAGTGCAGTTGTCTATCTTCACTGATTGCAGTAGGTGGGTCAGGAAACTGAGGAGTCGAGGGTGGAGCTGAGACCTATGTGATAGCATTTGAGATTAGTCTGGAAGGGTTTATAGTGTTGATGTAATCAATGAGTAGGAGCCTGACGTATGTATTCTTGTCATCCAGGTATTCCAGGGATGCATGTAGGGCTAAGGAAACTGTGTCCATTGTGGACCTAGTGGGGTGGCATGGTGGCTCAGTGGTTAGCACAGCTGCCTCACAGCACCAGGGTCCCAGGTTCGATTCCAGGCTTGGGTGACTGTCTGTGTGGAGTTTGCACATTCTCCCTGTGTCTGCGTGGGTTTCCTCTGGGTGCTCCGGTTTCCTCCCACATTCCAAAGATGTACCGGTCAGGTGAATTGGCCATGCTAAATTGCCCATAGTGTTAGGTGCATTAGTCAGAGGGGCTGGGTGGGTTACTCTTCGGAGGGTTGGTGTGGACTGGTTGGGCCGAAGGGCCTGTTTCCACACCGTAGGGAATCTAATCTAATTTCACCAGTAGGTAAAGATCAAGACAAGCTGGGAGGCTAGAGTTGATGTGGGCCATGACCAGTGTCTTGAAGCACTTCATGATTATGGAGGTCAGAGCCACTGGGCAGTGCTCATTAAAGCACATTGCATGTGTTTTCTTTGGTACTGGGATGATGGTGGCCTTCTTGAAGCAGGTGGGGACTTTGGTTTGTAGCAAGCAGCTGTTGAAGATGTCAATGAATACGTCCGGCAGCTGGTCTGCACAAGATCTAAGTGCATGGCAAGACCCTCTGTCTGGGCCCATTGTGTTCCTCGGGATTAACACTGCTCACCATGTTAGCTTGACACTGTGATAGGGCATATCAAAACTATCATGCAATGATAACTGATACCTTGATCAACCCAGCAGCCATTAAAACGCATGAAATGGCCTACATCCAACACTTCCATCCCTGACCATCCCAAGTTTACTTTAGATTATCTGGAAGGAGAAGGTGTTCCAAAATTTGAACAACATGTTTTGTGCTACTGTGTAAATCCACATATCATTTTCTCCACTGCAGAATATGGTCATCATGTTTTGTCTCTTGCACAACTGAGTCACGTCACTTATGAGATCCAATGCCAGTGAGATACCAGGTATGTTAGTCTAAGTAACTGGCAGAACATAGAGTCATAGAGTAAACAGACCCTTCGATCCAATGCGTCCATGCTGATCAGATATCCTAAATTAATCTAGTCCCATTTGCCAGCATTTAGTCTATATCTCTCTAAACCATTCCTATTCATGTACTCATCCAGATACTTATTAAATGTTGTCATTGTATTAGACTCCATCACTTCCCTGGCAGCTCATTCCTACCCTCTGCATGAAAACGTTGCCCCTTACATCCCTTTTAAATCTTTCCCCTCTCACCTTAAACCAATGCTCTCTAGTTTTGGACTCCGCTACCCGGGGTAAAAGACCTTGGCTATTTACTCTCTCTATGCCCCACATGATTTCATAAACTTCTATAAGGTCACCCCTCAGCCTTTGATGCTCCAGAGAAAATAGCCCCAGTCTATTCAGCCTCTCCCTACAGCTCAAACACTCCAATCCTGGCAACATCCTTGCAAATCTTTTCTGAACCCTTTCAAGTTTCACAACATCCTTCCTATAACACAATTGAACACAGTATTTCAAAAGTGGCCTAACCAATGTCCTATATACCCTCAACACGACCTTCTAACTCTTATACTCATTGCACTATTCAATGAAAGAAAGCATACCAAATACCTTCTTAACTATCCTGTCAATCTGCGACTCTACTTTCACAGAACTATGAAGCTGCACGCCAAGGTCTCTTTGTTCAGCAACATTTGCCAGGACTTTACCATTCAGTATATAAGTATTGCCTGGGTTTGCCTTTCCTAAATGCAGCACCTCACATTCACCAAAAGATCAAACACATCCTGTTGACCACTTACAGATAGCAGCACGCCCTTGTGCTTAACCAATCTGTGCTTGCAAACTTCAGAAGCGTATATCCACCATTAGATGGGTTTCTGCTATTGGAAATCATTTATTAAATAATCCAGACTGTTCTAAGAGTTACACCAGAATGGAATTTACGAACATCAGCCATGTATGATACATTTGTACTGCTAGAAGCTACATACATAAATAGTCAGCACTCAGTTTTCTGTAGGCAAAAGGAATACAAACATTGCAACTATTTGAAAGAGCGGGGTCATGGAAACAGCCAAACTCTGCTGCATTTCCATGGCAATACCCTGACCAATCAGTATCAACCTCTTAGTCTGAGAATTAAGTTTGACAGTTTACTGTTCTTGAACAAATCTCCATGCTCATTATGGCCCAACCCACCAGCAACAGTCTCATTTTGTACAAATTGTCTTTCTTTCTCCCAAGGTTTGTTTCTTGCATCCTAATTCTGATGAATGCAAGATGAAAAACTTCAAATTCCAGTCTCCTGTAAGCAATGTTTAAGTTCGGTTTCAAAAAGCTTTTCCATCTCCAAGATTATGCAATAAAAATATTCTGTGCAAAATTTCCGCATGAGGCTAAACTAAACAAACTGAATAAAAGAAAAATTGAGAGTTCCTACATTAGAATTACCATTGTGAATCTAGAATACCCCACCCTTGCTGACAACAATGACAATGTTCCTTGCTTTGTGGCTGCACTAAATGACAAGACAATACAGCAGTTCTGTGAACCTGGTATCACTGACTATGGGGGAGGCTGCTAAAGGACAAGGTAAGGCAGGGTGCTGTGAGCATCTCGGTAAGCTCAAAGTCAATTAGCAATAAGAGATAAAGTAAGCAGGTTGGAGATGCAACGCAGTCTAGTTCATGAGCTGCCTATGAGTGTAAAGTGTTCTTGCCACAGCATTACAATGTTAGTTACAATTGCCTCCTGAGATGCCGCACTGAACTACAGAACTGGGTGGTATGGTGGCTGTGTGGTTAGCACTGCTGCTTCTGAGTTCAATTCCAGCCTTGGGTGACTGGCTGTGTGGAATTTACACAGTCCCTCCATGTTTATGTAAGTTTCTACCAAGTGCTCTGGTTTCATCCCATGTCCAAAGATGTGCAGGTTAGGTGGATTTGCCATAGTGAAATTGCCCTGTTTTCCAGCAATAAAGTTTCAACTTTGATCTCCAGCATCTGCAGACCTCACTTTCTCCTCGAAGATTTCATCCCATGTCCAAAGATGTGCAGGTTAGGTGGATTTGCCATAGTGAAATTGCCCTGTTGTGTCCAAGGCTGTGTAGGCTAGATGGATTAGCTATTGTAAATGCAGGGTTATTGGAGATGAGGTGGGTTTGGAAAGGAAGCCCTTCAATGGGTCGGTGCAGACTCAATGGGCTGATTGTCCTCTTCCTGCACTGTAGAGATTCTTTGATCCCTAATATAAGTGGGTGCGTGATGTGCCATAAGGTTGGCAGATGTTGGATACCGATGTTTATGGACACAGGGTGTGTGTGTGGCCTATGTACATGAAAGATGCTGGTACAGTGAGGTTTTGGTACCTTGTGTTCAACATGAAGTCCTTTCAGAGCAAATGGCAAGCTGGAGCTGCCAGACACTCCCTTTGACTTCCTAGTCAAGAATTGTTTGTTGAGATCTGCAGTTGATAACATCATTAACAAGCAATAATGCCTCTTAATAAACAAATTGCCTCTGTCTAGTGAGAATTTCACCTCGGTGCCTTGAACTTAATGCAACAACTTGATCCCATTGTTGAGTAAGGCCTGCCTGGAATGTGTGTGATTCTACCAGTTTTCTCCATCACAGCCCACGACTTTCAGGCCCCAATAAGATTCAACCCTATATATTTTGTTATTGAATCTGACATGACTACTGAAATATGCCACAGTGGTTTTGGGTAAGTCGGTATGGTGAGTGATAAGGGCAAAAGGTGGCAGGGTTATGGGTTGGCAAAAATTAGCATGAAGTTGGCATTGGGGATACAAAAGGCCATAGTGCGAGAGCAGGGCATAATCGGCAAGGAAGGTATGAGGTGGGGAACATAGATGGGGTATGCAGAATGTGTGGGGTATCAGAGGGTTGAGGAGTGAGGGCTAGAGGGCCATTTTTCTTTTTTTGGTTTGTCACAACAGGGACAAATCCCAGAGCACCAAGGCAGGCCTTTGAAACAGGCCAGCTCCTATAGCTAACTTTGCATGTTTCCATTGCAATAGGCCTTACAGGGGAGAGAAAAAAAAAATCAGTTCTGCACATCTGAGGGCCAAATTTTCTCCAAATTCCACTGAAACGTTAGCCTTGGGCTTTGAGGAATCTGTGTTGTGTTGAGAAACATTGAGAAAAGGATGCCAAGTTAAGAGTTTGCCAAAGGACAGGCTGTGTACTGACGTAAAAGATTCACATATTTGCTTGTTTTGCACAATGCTGTAGCTAGTGCTGCTGGTTAAACATGTGAAATAAACTGGCCCACAAAGTGCAGAACACGCTAACTCTCTTCACACACACACGAGAAATATCATATCAACCTCAAGGGCTAACTGAGGAATAACATAAAAAAAAGTATTCAAAGTTTGTGAGAAGATTTGTAGCTCGGGTGCTCGTTGTTGTGGTTCTGTTCGCCGAGCTGGAAGTTTTTGTTGCAAACGTTTCGTCCCCTGGCTTCACAGGAGGCTCCCAAGCACTGA
>NC_057712.1:79423498-79453214 GCF_004010195.1 Chiloscyllium plagiosum
AGTGTGGCTGTTGGTTTGTGTGCCGTTATGAGTCCTAGGGGTCGCAGTAGTCTGGCTGTCAGTTCCGAGATGCTCCTGATGTATCACTACTATCATAGGGCAAGCCAGACAGAGAACAGCCAGGGAATTCCTAGAGGCATGGCATTCATCCACAAACTCCATCAACAAACACATCAACCTGGACCCAATATACCAACCACTACAGCGGACAGCTGAAACTGACAACCGGAAGCGGCAGGGACAGACCAGTATAAACACCGGAGGAAACATCAAAGAAGCGCTTCGCAGGAGGCTCCCAAACACTGATGATGTCGCCTAGCCAGGGGACGAAACGTTTGCAACAAAAACTTCCAGCTCGGCGAACAGAACCACAGCATAAAAAAAGTACATCATTCAGAAAATCTCAAGATTCACTTGGGACTGATATCAATAAATAAGTTTAGGCAGACCAGCAATCAAAGGTTTTCTGCCATTCATTAAGATCATAGCTTGACGCGTGCATTATGAGACAAAAATCCTTTAATTCACTTACTGCCTAAATATCTATTTTGAAAGTATTCAATGACTGAACATCCACAAATTTCTTGTTAGAAAATTCCAAAGGTTCACAACCTTCAGATTGAAGAACTTTCTTTCCATCTGAGTCCTCAACATATGGTTATTTATCTTGAGACAACAGGACCCTAGCATTTTAGACACTTTAGCCGGAGGAAAGAGTTTTCCAGCATCTACCTTGTCAAGCTATCTTCTAAAAATGTAACTGCATCCATGAGATCACCCATTATTCTGGTAAACTTCAGAGAATGTAGGCCTGTTCTACTCAACTGTTGATCATACAACAACCTGTGTTCTTTTTTATCACCCCTAGAGTAGTTGGGACTTGACCTTGGGCCTATGAGTCCAGAGTTAGGGACACTACACGACAACCTTCTCATCCCAATTATTAATCAAGTAAGCCTGTGCTGCATGTCCTCTGTATTTCCTTTCTTCTATTACCTCAGGTAAGACAATCCTATGCACAGTGTTTAAAGGTATAGCCGTATACAGGGTAGGTAATTTCTGCTAAATCTCACTCTTTTGCAACAGCCCTGATGATGGATCAAAGCTGGACAGCTGGTTTGTAATGCAAAGTGAAGCCAAGAGCATGGATTCAATTTCTGTACCGGTTAAGGTTTCCATGAAGGTCCTAACTTCTCAACCTTGCCGGAGGAGTGATGAACCTCCGGTTAAACCAACACTAGTTGTCTCTGTAATGAGGGAATGCCAGATATGCTGAGTTTAGAACTTTGTCACTGAAACTGGCATTATCAGCAAATGTGGGTATCAACCCGTCTTCTTAATCATTGATACAAATTATAAAGACCTAAGAAGCAAGCAATGTTCCTTGCAAAACACAACTACAGCCTGCTATCCTTAAAATAACCCATTGTTACACCGCATAAATGCAAACTCTTTATTATGGATGTTAAACTGAAATTTTATCTAATTGTCATTTTGTTTCTTTTAAGGTACCTTCATTCAGAACTAGCAGTAATGACATTTGTATAAATTAATGTATCTTTGGAGTATTGTTCTAGTTTCCTTCTGATGTGGAGATGCCGGTGTTGGACTGGGACCGAAGTCCTGACAAGTGGCAGCGCTCCAAAATCTTGTGAATTTAAATAAATCTGTTGGATTATATGTGACTTCTGACTAATTTCCCTCTGTTGGTTAAATAATCTGGTCTATGCAAATATGTTACAATCCAATAAACGTTACGTAACAAGCTGTAGTGCACTGCGTTATTGAATGCCTTTTGAAAATCCAAATATCCATTGGTTCCCCTTTATCCATACGACTAATTCCAGCCTTAAAAACTGAAACAAATTGAGCGCATACAATTTCACTTGCAGAAAGACACATTGATTCTTCTGAAATATCATATTCTTCCAATTCTCCACAGACCTTGTAATTTATTCCAGTGACTTCCCAGGCACGGAGTAGATCAGTCACTAAATGGTAAAGTGCCTGTAATTTTGGAGTCCCAAATACAGTGGAGTTTTAATAGTGGCTCAGTGATCAGTCCCCCAGACCCAGTGCAACCTGACTAACAGGCCAGGCCACCAACTGGGTGGAGAAGCATATCAGTGACATCATTCTACAAGATCCAAGCCAATGTATGCACTACCTTTGCAGCCCTGTCGTTTAACACTCTTGGGTGTAGGCCACAAGGCGCAGCAGATTAGTTATCTTTTTAGTCTCATTAGTCTGTCCATGACTTTCTCTTTTCCAATATTAATTACTTTAAAAGTTCCTCACGAAGAATAAATCCTTGATCCCTCACAGGGAATGCTGTCATAGCAGACCGCCTGAGGAGGAGAGTCGGAGGGTGGGCAAAGGAGAGTGGATCCTACGAGGAAGCTTGGCTGGTGGGTGGAGAGGAGGGTGAGAGGTATCAGGTAATGCTGCCAGGCGGGGAAGAGGGAGAACTCAAGCTAGTGATGGACTCGGAGGTTTTGGGGAGGGGGGCGCGGGGTGGCAGTGAGAGAACACCCGTTCTCGAACATTGACCTGTCCATCTAATTCCCTCCGAACGAAGTTGCCGCGTTTCTGCATACCTTGGACGCCCAGCCGACAGCAGCTCAGGTAGAAAGGCTGGATAACTTGGATCCTCATCATTATCGGGAAATTTCCAAAGCTGAGAAACTGCCCACAGCATTTCCAGCCTTGGCTGAAAGCTGGAATGAGTGTGGTGCTGGAAAAGCGCAGCAGGTCAGGCAGCATCCGAGCAGGAGAGTCGACATTTCATGCATAATTCCTGGAGAAAGGCCGAAACGTCGATTCTCTTGCACCTGCCGTGATTTTCCAGCGCCACACTCTCGACTCCGAGCTCCAGGTTCTCCTGGAGACTGGAATGAGAGGGTTCAGGTTGTGAAATAACTTTTTTCAGTCTTTGACCTGTCCACGTGACCCCAACCTGGCCCGTATGTTTTGTACTTCTGTCTCTTTGTAAATTAAGAACGAAAAGATTTTCAAACATACCTCGTATTGTGTCCGTCCCCGTCCCGTAAACAGACGCTATTCTCAAACTTGTGATGACACTGTTTAATAAAGAATTCCTAACAGCTTTCTTCACTGTGAAAGGCAGCTTTCTAAAAATGAAGAATAAATGCAGCGCCGTCCCCAATCAGTTCGGACTGAGATAGAACTCAAGAGGAAAGACTGGTCATAACCGAGAATGTGGGCTGACCACCTGTTTATGATGGCACTTCAGCGGCGCTGTCAATCAGATTTATTGCTGCTTTACCTCAGCTACTTAGAGATCTGTTGCCAGCCGTTCCTTCCCACGCATTACATATCAAAGTGCAACAGGTTCACCTTTAGCTACATATGCTGACTGATATTGGAGAGTGTTTCCCAGTATATGCGCTTGTCCTTTCTATCGGGCGAGGTTCTCACTGCAACTCCCCAATTGCAGGGGCTGGAAATTGTCTGAAACGTCTTTCAGATCCGGTGAAAGGTCACATAGTGGAAACGGTGGACTCGGTTACCTTACACACACGCCAAGCATTGATTTTATTATTTTGTCATTCCAGTTATGGCAAAATACTGTTTTGTTTCAAGACCCAACCGACAACAAACACAGACTTCCTCGTTTTATTGTTACCTCCAAAACACCATTGTCCAGTTTTCAAGTTGTTGATATCATTTGCAGTTAGTAAACGGATTCCTTTCGGCTCTCAAAGGGGTCTGGTGTCACATCCTGTCATTTTCAACTAATCCAGTCCAGGGGACATGCTGTCAGAATACCGGGTTTAAGGTTGTGCTGATAACTATTTATTTTGTTTAACTGTCGTTAATATTGTGGACATTGGCAGGTTTCCATGGCATTACCTACCTATCCCCATTAGAAAAATGTATATCAATTGGGTGTTATGAATTACAGTCATACAGCACAGAAAAAAGAGAAGCACAGAAGTAAAAGACATCTGCCATTCACCTTAGTTTGGTTTCAGGGTCAGCATGGACTAGTTAGATAGAAGGGTCCATTTCCATCCTGTATGATTATGACTCTAAGTACATGTCTATTGATTTAGTTGAATGTGCTAAGTTCAGGATTGCGACAAACATGAATCAAAAGTGTTTTGATTTCATCAGTGCTCAACTTGTGTGTTAGTATATGAACTACAGTTGTGCAGCTCAAAAGAGCTCATTGGCTACAGTCCAAGTGTTTATGAAACTGGGCCTGGCAATTCTCCAGAAAACTGCATTCATTTCAATGCAAGGGGCCTAACAGGGAAGGCAGATGAACTGAGGGACATAGGACTGGGATATCATGGTCAATACAGAGACATGGGTCAGCGATGGATAGGACTGGCAGCTTAATGTTCCAGAATATAAATGCTTTGGAAGGATAGAAAATGGTGGTGGTGGTGGTGGGGTGGGGAGGGGGTAAGCCAGAAAGGGTTTTCCTGGGAGTATACCAGGAAAAAGTTATTTGGGTGAAAATGAGAAATAAGAAAGGGATGATCACCTTATTGGAATTGTATTATAGACCCTCCAAAAGTCAGCAGGAAATTGAGAAACAAATTTGTAAGGAGATCTCACTTATCTGTAAGAATAATAGGGTGGTAATGGTAGGGTATTTTAATTTTCCCGATACACATTTAACAAAAAAAAGTCTGATTCAGTATATGGATGTACCAACGAGAGGTGCAAAACTTGAACTACTCTTGCGAAATAAGGTAGGGGAAGTCACCGAGGTGTAAGTGGGGAGCACTTTGGGCCCAATGGCCATAATTCTATTAGTTTTAAAATAGCGATGGAAAAGGATAGACTGGATCTAAAAGTTGAAGTTCTAAATTGGAGGAAAGCTAATTTTGCTGGTGTTAGGCATGAACTTTCAAAAGTCGATTGCAGACAGATGTTTGCAGGTAAAAGGGATGGCTGGAAATTGGGAAACCTTCAAAAATGAGATAACGAGGGCCCAGAGACAGTATATTCTTGTTGGTGTGAAAAGCAAGGCAGGTAGATGTAGGGAATGCTGGAAGACTAGAGAAATTTAGGTTTGAGTTAAGGAAAAGTAGTAAACATAGGTATAGACAGCAGAGATCAAGTGAATCTTTAGAAGAGTATAAAGGCAGTATGAGTATACTTAAGAGGGAAATCAGGAGGATAAGAAGAAGACATGAAATAGCTTTGGCAAATAGGGTTAAGGAGAATCCAAAGGGATTTTATAAATACATTAAGGACAAAAGGGTAACTAGGGAGAGAATAGGACCCCTCAAAGTTGAGCAAGGCAGCCTATGTGTGGAGTTGCAGGAGATGAGGAAGATACTAAATGAGTATTTTGCAATAGGATTTACTGTGGAGAAGGACACGGAAGATATAGAACGTGGGGAAGTAGATGGTGACATCTTGAAAATAGTCCATATTACAGGGGAAGTGGTGCTGGATGTCTTGAAACACAAAAGTGGATAAATCCCCAGAACCTGATCAGGTGTACCCTAGAACGTTAGGAAGCTAGGGAAGTGGTTGCTGAGCCCCCTGCTGAGATATTTGGATCATTGCTAGTCACAAGTGAGGTGCCGGAAGACTGGGGGTTGGCTAATATGGTGTCACTGTTTAAGAAAAGCGATAATGAAAAGCCAGGAAACTATCAACTGCTGAGACTGACATCGGTGGTGGGCAAGTTGTTGGAGGGAATCCTGATGGACAAGATTTATATGTATTTGGATAGGCAAGGATAGGGATAGTCAACATGGCTTAATGCGTGGGAAATGATGTCTCACTAACTTGGCTGAGGTTTTTGAAGAGGTAATGAGGAGGATTGATGAGAGCAGAGCGGTGGACGTGATCTATATGGACTTCAGTAAAGCTTTCGACAAGGTTCCCCATGGGAAACTGATTAGCAAGGTTAAATCCCATGGAATACAGGGAGAACTCGCCATTTGGATATTGAACTGGCTCAAAGGTTGAAGACAGAGGGTGGTGGTGGAGGGTTGCTTTTCAGACTGGAGGCCTATGACCAGTGGAGTGCCCACTTTAACCAGGAGGAGGAATAGATCAATACTGATGATTTGGAGATGCAGGTGTTGGACTGGGGTGTACAAAGTTATAAATCACACCAAGTTATAGTCCTACAGGTTTAATTGGAAGCACACTAGCTTTCGGAGCGACGCTCCTTCATCAGGTGGTAGTGGAGGGCTCAATCCTAACACAGAATTTATAGCAAAAATTTACAGTGCGATGTAACTGAAATCATACATTGAAAAATTGATTGTCTGTTAAGTCTTTCATCTGTTAGAATACAGTGATAGTTTCACTTCTTTCATGTGTAAATCACAAAACTTTTTTTATTAAAAAAGGTTGTATTCTCGGGTTAGCTGTTAACAATGGTGATAGCTAGATAATATGTTGAAGGTATTGGCCCCCTGTGTTCTCTGTCTATGCCATGATGTTTAGATTGATTCTAATCTAACCCAAGGTCCCGGTTGAGGCCCTCCCTATGGGTACCAAACTTAGCTATCAGCCTCTGCTCGGCCACTTTTCTCTGCTGCCTGTCCCAAAGTCCACCTTGGAGGATGGTCACCCGAAGTTCCGAGGCTGAATGTCCTGGAGCACTGAAGTATTCCCCAACTGGGAGGGAACTCTCCTGTCTGTTGATTGTTGTGCGGTGCCCATTCATCTGTTGTCGTAGCCTTTGCTCGGTTTTCCCAATGTACCATGCCTCCGATACACGTCTTGCAGCGCCTACCGTGACAGGGTTATATGGCCCTGCATGTCAGAGTGTGGACATAGATACCACCATTACACATGGGGACACCTCCCACCTTGTACATGGCAGGTACTCATGTGACTCAACCAACGTTGTCTATCTTATACGTGCAGGCAAGGATGTCCGGAGACATGGTACTTTGGGAAACTGAGCAAAGGCTACGACAACAGATGAATGGGCACCGCACAACAATCAACAGACAGGAGGGTTCCCTCCCAGTTGGGGAACACTTCAGTGGTCCAGGACTTTCAGTCTCGGACTTTCGGGTGACCATCCTCCAAGGTGGACTTCGGGACAGGCAGCAGAGAAAAGTGGCCGAGCAGAGGCTGATAGCTAAGTTTGGTACCCATAGGGAGGGCCTCAACCGGGACCTTGGGTTCATATCACATTATAGGTGATCACCATTGCACTACACACATACACACACACACACACTCCCACATGTACCCTCTCACAGACTTAAGACACTCTGCACTCACCACACACACTTTCTCACACTCACAACCCCCAACCCAGACAGACAGACACAGACAGACTGACAAAGACCCACATGCACACATATATTTTGTGGGGTGAATTTGTACTTGCAGGGTTACATTGTACTTTGCTCAAAAACTGCATGAATTTATGTAAAACTCCGTTATCTCACTTTAGATTAGAATCAATCTAAACATCATGGCATAGACAGAGAACACAGGGGGCCAACACTTTCAACATATTGTCTAGCTATCACCATTGTTAACAGCTAACCCGAGAATACACCTTTTTTGAAAAAAAGGTTTAGAACATAGAAAAATACAGCGCCCTTGATGTTGCGCCGATCCAAGCCCACCTAACCTACACTAGCCCACTATCCTCCATATGCCTATCCAATGCCCGTTTAAATGCCCATAAAGAGGGAGAGTCCACCACTGCTATTGGCAGGGCATTCCATGAACTCATGACTCGCTGAGTAAAGAATCTACCCTCCCTGTAGCTCAAATCCTCCAACCCTGGCAACATCCTGGTAAACCTCCTCTGCACCTGTTCCAGTGCCTCCACATCCTTCCTTTAGTATGGCGACCAAAACTGCACACAATATTCCAGATGCGGCCGCACCAGAGTCTTATACAACTGCAACGTGACCTCAGGACTCCGGAACTCAATTCCTCTACCAATAAAAGCCAGTACGTCATATGCCTTCTTCACCGTACTATTTACCTGGGTGACAACTTTCAGAGATCTGTGTACATGGACACCAAGATCCCTCTGCTCATCCACACCACCAAGTATCCGACCATTAGCCCAATACCCCGTTTTGTGATTTACACATGAAAGAAGTGAAACTATCACACAGATGAAAGGCTTAACAATCAATTTTTCAATGTATAATTTCAGTTACATCACACTGTAAATTTTTGCTATAAATTCTGTGTGTTAGAATTGAGTCCTCCACTACCACCTGATGAAGGAGCGTCGCTCCGAAAGCTAGTGTGCTTCCAATTAAACCTGTAGGACTATAACCTGGGGGTGTTGTGTGATTTTTAACTTAGACCAATACTGTTATCTTTCTTTGTAAATCACTAAAAACATTGGTTAATGTAAATACTCTTATTAGATTTGAAATTAATGATTGGTTGATGTAATTTGATGACCTCCTGCAATTCATTCAACTGGGTATTTTTATTTCTATATGAAGTGTCTTTAACGCTAAGCAGCAGAGTTCACAGGCCAAAAGTGACTGTACCTGAGGGTTGCTGTCGGCATTCAGATTATAATCTCCTACGAAACACCTGCTTCCTGCCTTTACTGACAGCTGCTCCCAATCTCTGGAATTTTGCATTTCCCACTCATCCTCCAACCCCAAGGTAAACCTATCAGATTATCCATGGCTGTTGTCAAACATCACTGCCAAATAATGCAACATTTTGTTCACTTCAGACAAAGAGATCTTTCTGAACTGATGAAAAACTCTAAATGAATGTAAAATAAACTTAACATGAGCCTGAAATAATAAAGCAACTTACCTGTACCTTTGGTGTGATCACCCTAAATATCATTAGTGATGCTTTAGCATCATGCTATGCTGTGAGCTTAAGTGATGCACTGGGCATTCAAAAATTGTTCATTTGAGTCCTGTGCTCTTAACTGAAACATGAATCAAATTGTCAAGATTTTAAAATAGCTGCAAAGATCATTCCTGACCTTGGCGCAAACATCTTAAAATTGAAATGGCAGGCATTTTTACCAGCTACATTGACTTTTAATTCTGCAGTTAATAGACAAACAAAAAAAAAGGATTTGTAGCCAATTTTCCACCATTTACAAGGCACAAGTCAGGAATGTGTTACAATCCTTTAAGTGTTGCTGGAGTGTCATTAACACAAGAAGCTTGACACCATCCAGAACAAAGCAGCCCATTTCACTGGCACCAAATCTACCGCTTTCAACATTCATTACTTCCAACAATAACACAATAGAAGTAATGTATACTGTAACAACTTCCTAAAGCATCTCAGACCGTACCTTCTAAACCAATGAACTCAACCATCTAGAGGAACAAGGGCAGCTGATACATAGGGGCACCATCACTTGCAAGTTCTACATCAAGCCAATTACTTTCCTGACTTGTACTCGATTGCAGAGTCCTATTGTCACTGAGTAAAAACCTTAAAACTCTCTCCCAAACAGCATCATGTGTGTACCTACTTACACTCTGCAGTGGTACAAGAAAGTAGTTCAACATCACTTTTACAAGTATAATTAAGATGGACAATACACATTTCCCTAGTTTGTGATATGAACATACTGTGAAAGAATTAAAAGAAAAATGAACAAGTAAAATTGTACAAAATGAAAGAAACAACTTTATTTCAATAAAGAAAAAAAATGAGGAAAAGTCAAGAAATCTGCCTGAACAGTCGATGGCTACGATTTCAATATTAAAGGACACCAACAGAAAACATAGTACAGATGCAGGTGAGACCTGGGTCACAAAGCATGGTGCAGATTGCTGGACTGGACAGGTTTATGATTAGGGCAGGTGGGGTGGTTCTACTATAGAAAGGAGTCAAGATCACCACTGAGGTGGTAGCTCAGAAGCCAAAGTTGACTCGCTGTTTAAAAATTCTTTAAGATGTTGTCTAGTTGTTTAGTTACATTTTACACACCCAGCCCTCACTCTCGTCATTCTACAGCCCTGTTCAACTTATGCTAATCCACCCATATTCAACATCTGTAAGCCTCAGGAATCATGTTCAGTTGAAATAAAATAAAATTCACAAAATGTATACAGCTTCACTAGATTAAATAAAACTTCTATTCATGAAAACCTATTCAAACCTCTCAAATTTCACAGCATTAAATTTCTTATAAAAACAAAACATCTCTCCTGCTGTGATACTAATTACAAAACAGTATGTTTAAGTATTCATAGAGAGCGAGAAATATCAATATGCAGCTATTGACAGCAATTGAAAGCTTTTATTTAAAACTCTCAACAGCATGAACTTCCCATTTTATCTTCACTTTTTGAAGGGCTATGGATTTAAATTATATCATGTCAAAACTGTTAGATATATTGTACCTGTTACACAAGTTCATGACTTCCACACAGTCAATTAAAGGCCCTGCTACAATCAAAATGAAATCTGATTGAACTCAGCACTAAGTTCAAATCTCCCTCATGCATGAATCACACCCTGACACCTCCCTCCTCCTGGCAAAAATTACATCTGTTAGAAACAAGGACAAGATTGCAAAATCCAGGTTTCACCAGCCATTGGGAAGAAATCTCAATGTGCGTGTCTATGTTAAAAAGTCAAGTCTTTAAACTGTATGGTCATTGTATAGTCAAGACAATATAAATCCAAACATAAAATTGTAAATCAGGCAAATTTTATTTTTGTTACACAAATAAAATGAAAACCTAAAATATTAAATAACTTTCCGGCTCTTGGAATATATTTTCAATTTTATCTCTTTGTGATAATGTGCAATGTATGTAGAAAAAATATAAAACATATACAAGTTAACCTGAAGTATTCATAAGTGGTTAATGCTAACCATAATTATTACAGGCTCCAATGTTCTGCAGTTTAACATGCTGCTTATATATGCACAAAAGGAGCACCGGTCCTGCTACCACTTCCAGCAGAGAATGACACAGGGCAAACATTAGGTCAGTAACAAAATGAATATTTGACCTGTAGTCAAACTCTCAAAAATGCAGAATTGTGTTCATTAAGAAACATAACTTGTTACAGAGATTTGCGATGCACTTTAACGATCATGACTTGGCCTGTCACATTTAAGAACTAGCACAGTGAGGTATTAATGCCAAGTTAAAATATCTAAGGTCTCATGTTAAACATCATTTATGTAATTCCAAGATCAGCAAATGACCCACAACGAAAATTTCTCATCTTGCCTGGTGAATCCAAATACGAATTACCATTATGGTATCTTTTCTGCTGTCAACACTGCAGATGCATGCTTACAAGCCTGAAAGAAAACAGTACTATTAATTAGTGGTATACAGTTCAGATCGATGTTTTAAAACAGGTCCCCCAGTTATTAAAATCTGAAAGCAATGTCATATTTTGAATTGTCTCAGATTATAATTTTCTTTAAAATCACTGAACACATGACTACAAAACGAAAAGGTTCCCAGATTTTAAGTTTTTTTTTTCTTTTCAAGCTCATATTGAAATTAAAAAGGTTAAAATCCAAACAGGTCAGTTGTTGAAGCAAGTAATTTGTAACAAAAAAAATCAATGTAGAGAAGGGAATAGCAATTCAGAAAAACTGTTTAGTTCAAGCAAGTGGAAGTGTAGTAACTTCAAGAAGACAACTCATAGGAGGGTGCAAACAACACAAATAATTGCAGAATTTGCTGGCACACTTTGCCACATATTTCAGAAGCCCCTTTTTTTTCCAGACCTAAGCAGATCACCAATATTTGGGGCGTCACGGTGGCTCAGTGGTTAGCACTGTTGCCTCGCAGCATCAGGGACCCAGGTTCAATTTCTGCTTTGGGTCAATGTCTGTGTGCAGTTTTCACATTCTCCCTGGGTCTGCGTGGGTTTCCTCTGGGTGCTCCAGTTTCCTCCCACAGTCCAAAGATGTGCAGGTTAGATGAATTGGTCATGCTAAATTGCCCTTAGTGTTAGGTGCATTAGTCAGAGGGAAATGGGTCAAGGTGGGTTACTCTGCGGAGGGTTGGTGTAGATTTGTTGGGTCGAAGGGTCGGTTTCCACACTGTAGGGAAGCTAATCTAATTTTAATATCCTTCTCAAATCCAAGATGAATTCAAATTTTGAAAAGCCCAAAAGGACTTGGATTTATATAGCATCTTCATGACACACAGGGTAGCTCCTGTATGAAATACAACAGCTAATTTCCATCTCATTAAACTCAACATGAGATCTTTCATACTCATCTGTAGGCAGACAGACCTCGGTATGGTACTTCATTCAATGGCGACACCTCCAACAGCAGTACCTGCTCCTTCATGACCATGTCAAAAATTACTAAACTAATGAAAGTATAATATATTGTTTACTGTGCTTAAGTTGAGCTCCATGAGATCTGGAAAGGAGTCACAGGCGTGGCAGTGTGTCTGCATATATATATGTGCATGTGTGTGTGCGCGCGCGAGCAACAGGAGTGGGGCACAGAATGAAAGTTGCACATTAATTGAAACCTCAGGGACATGGTTGGAGACTGGAGTATACATTAACAACAAGAATGGACTTACTTGAAAGAACATGCACATTTTTATAAGTCACTTACATTTTTCTCTTCCACTGTTAGAAAGCCATTCACTGCCACTATCTGATACTGCTTATGTTTCATATTTCCAATAAACCTACGAATCATTTTCAGATTGACTGCAGTAATATCACGATGCAAAAGCTTCTGCATTTCTTGGTTGCCAGGATCAAAAATCAAAAGGCAAAGCGTTCCATTCTTCCTTTCTTCTATGCCTATAATGGTTCGACTGTGACCTGAAGTTTCAAAAGAATTATAAAAGTTATTCTATTTCAAAGCAATGAAGCTAATTCAATTCAATTCAGATTAATGACAAAATAAAAACAAAATCTTTCAGCAATAGATTCAAACAAATTTAAAATAATATTTTACATTGTTAAAATTGTTTAAGCTTTTGTTCACTTGGCTACTTATTTCACCACTTTTATAAAAGCAGCTTCATTACATATTGCCAGATTAATTTGTAACATTTCTTTATATTTTCCATACAAGAGCTTCAAATTATTCATAATTTATGACTTAATACAATATCAATACAAATCTTGCCAAATGAATAGCTGCTAGGATCTTGACTTTTAAAAATATTGCCTTATGATGGCAGGAAAAGGGTTGGGCGTGACTGAAGGCTAATAAATCAATGAAAGTTTAACCATCCCATGCAATACTGCACTGTAAGTGTTTATGAAAGTCAACTTATCTAACTGTTTTGCTAGCAAAAACATTAATTCTAAAAACAAACTGCAGCTGCAAAGACCTGCATTTATCTATTGCTTTTAAATACTGTACTACTTTGTGTTCTCATTATTTGTTTATCATTCTTCTTTGTTCAAACTGTACACATTAGTATGACAGCACAGCACTTTTTGCCTTTTACAGAAGGCAGAAAATCTCTCAAATGATTTTGCATCGATTATACAGCAAACCTTTTATTGACCGGCACCTATGAGACCAGGAGTGTGCAAGTTGATCAAATATTCTGGACAATCAAGAGGTCAATGTCATTGCTGTAAAAACACACACTAAGTCATAGAACCGTAATGCAGGGAGTGTACACATCAACGTTACACTTTTAAAAAGAACACAACTTTGCCTTAAATAAAATGTATTGGCAGAGAGCCTTCTCACTCACACCCTCAACTGACTGCTTGGGCATTGTGGTATTTGAGGAGAAATTGACTCAACTGTTGATACTTCGTGTGGCCATTTCTTGGAACAAGATATTTACACTGAGAGAAATTAAACTATTAAATTCACCAAATTAATACAGTAAACTTTGCATTCTTTGAGGTATAGATTTCTTGCCAGTTTATCGAGCGTGCTGGTTCAGAATATGCAGGTTAAAACACAATTTACTGTGTACCATTGTTATGGGTTTGCTGCTAATGCTGGCCACTGCACGGTACTTATGAATTTATAGGCATTCCATTATTTATCATTGACTTGGTAAAGGAAACTACCCATTTGCCATGAAACAAACTTAGAAATGATGAGAGGAAGCTTGTACTGTAACATGCACTTAACAATCAATGTTGGATAAAAGTCAGATTAGGAATAAACAATTGAAATTGATCAGAAACTGAATGGGAAATAAGTCAAGCGTATGCAAAAGTGGTAAATCATTCAGAAATTACAGTCAACATCTATGCATGATGTGCAGGTGCCAGTATTGGACTGGGGTGGACAAAGTCATAAGTCACAAGACGTCAGGTTATAGTCCAATAGGTTTATTTGAAACCAAAAGCTTTCAGAACACTGCTCCTTCATCAAGTGAGGTCACCAAAATGCTGTTAGGAAGGGAATTCCAGGACTTTCACCCAGTGATGTTGAAGGAAGTGATATAGTTCCAAGATAGGACCAAGAGCAACTTACAGCCAGTGGTGTTCCCATTTATCTGCTGCTTGTCTTTCTTGATGGAAATGGCTGTGGATTTGGAACGTACTCTCTAAGGATCTTTGGTGAAGTTCTGTCGTGCACTTGTTGATAGTATACACTGCTGCTACTGTACATCAGTGGTGGGAAGGAGTGGATGTGGTGTCAAAAAAAAAAAAAGAGGGCTGCTCTCTTTCTAGACGGCAGATGGGGAGTTTTCCAACACACTCCTGACTTGAGTCTTCAGGATGTGGACATTTTTGCGTATAATAATTAAAAACTGAACAATCTGTATTTGATGCTACTGGAAAGTGTTTAGTAGATTAAGATCTATATAAGCAAGACACAATCTTCTCCTATTGATTCAAAAGCTTTAAATTTAGTTAGCTACATAGAACATACATTCACTAATAGTTCAGATATGGGCGCAGCGTTCAAATGCCACAAGACCTGAACAATATCCGGGTTTAGACTGAAAAATGTCATGTAACAAATACTGAGCAATGACCATCTCCAATGGAGAGACAAACTAACAACCATCCCTTGACATTCTATCACAAAATCCCCAAGTATCAACATCCTGGGGTTTACCATTGACAACTTAACTGGACTAGCCATATAAATACATTGGCTACAAGAGCAGATCAGAGATTAGGAATACTGCAACGAGTAATTCACCTCCTGACTCTCCAAAGCCTGTCACAATCTACAAGGCTCAAGTCAGAAATGCGATGGAAAACTTCCCACTTGCCTAGGTGAGTGCAGCTCCAACAAGACTCAATAAGCTTGACACCATCAGAATGAGAGCAGGTCTTCTGATTGACACCACATTCATTCTCTCCACTACTTGCACACAGTAGCAGCAGTGTGTACAATCAACAGGTACAGTGTATACAATCAACTGCAGAACTTCACCAGAGATCCTTCGAGAGCACTTTCCAAATCCATGACCACTTTCAAGAAGAAAGACATGGGCAGGAGAGAAATGGGATCACCACCAGCCCCGAGCCACTCACTGTGGAACTATATCACTGTTCTTTCAGTGTTGCAGGGTCAAACGACTAGAATTCCCCTCCTAACAGGATTTTGTGTTTGCCTCAAACACAGGGACTGTAGCAATTCAAGAAAGTCCCTACCTTCTGGAGGACAATGATGGATGATCAATAAATGCAGGCTAGCAGGGTGATACCCATATCCCATGATTGAAAAGGAAATTGTCCAGGTGCAGGAGCAACATTTTGTCATCTCAGGATGTAGGTTTCTGTCATGTGTTCATTTGGCTGAACAGGTAGATTGTTGGCCTACAGACCTTTGACCAGATAGTGTCAATGCTGACACATTTCCAGAAAAGCTTTAGAGTATTTTTCTAGTGTATTATTTGTCCGCCCTGGAATGCTGTCCACCGGAGTTGAGAAGACAGGACCTGCTGGGAAAGATGCTTTTTCAGCCATCCTGGCACAGTGACCAATTCCTCGTAATTGGCTTTGCAGGAGTTTTGCCTCAATGCAAATGCACCTGGCACCAAGTCAGAATTTAGCTTTTGATCTAACATCTTCCTATTGAATCTGGAGGATGCAGTGGAGACATTGCTGGTGGAATTTCTCTAACATGCTTATGTGTCACCTTAAAGCTCAACTGCACTCTGGTTTATTAAATATTGCCTAGGTGAAAAACTCTAACCTCAATCACCTCCATACCAAACTTAAGCTGGCTGACAGAACTATATGATTTATGGTTAGCATGACTGTTGTTCAATCTGCACCAGCTTTGCAATGCACATGCTCTCTCATTTCTACAAACAAAAAAAAATTGCTTTCAAACGTAGCCAAAACTAAAAGCGCATCAAGGCCAGTTAAAGGTCCTGTCCAAACCCCATAAGTGGAGAGGGAGGAATTCTGAGCACTTCCCATACTTTAACAGCCATCTCTCTTAAAAAGGCCATCTTTGATGAAGAGATCCAACATTGGATCTCCTGCATCAATTCAGCCTTCTGAAGAGGCAATGTGCATTTGATCTCTCAAAGATCTCAACTACTAGTGCAGAGTGCAATTGGTATCACTGCACACTTGCACCGCAGTGATGCCTAAATAGAGTCCAATACATATATACATACAAACTGCTGTGGACATCCCACCTTCTCATCAATTATATATCATTTTATAGGTGATAATGATGGCTTGAAAATATCAGAGTATGGTAATCAACTGAAAATCACTGAAGGTTGAAAAATGCTAGAAATGTCTGTTCTTTTTTACCCTGGTGCTGTAGATAGATTGGTGGCTTGCTAGTCCATATAACTTTGGATTGTAACCACAGTCCTGCATCCCTGCCTGAAGAATAGAACTGCCACATCCACTCAAATAAACGAGGATGTGTGTCGGACGGTCCAGTTGGATGATGGAAATCAACAATTTGACATCTGAAATACAAACAGAATATTCAAATTATTCTACTGCAGAGAAAATGCTTAAATGTATTAATTTTTACAGCAGCATAAATAATCCTCTCCATTTTCAACAGTTTGATTTTTTTTCTTGCAATTCTCCTTTAAATTTCCTTTTACTCTTCCTGCTAGACATTGTGACAGGACATGACCTATGCTTCCAAGCATAGGAGAAACATTTTTAAAATGGACACCAACAGCATGCACCCTGGACAAAGTAATCTTGTTGATTGGCACCACATACACAAAAATCCATTTCCTCGACTACTGATACACAGCAATATACCATCTACAAGTTGCACTGCAGAAATTCACCTAGACTGCTTTACAGCATCTTCCAAACATACAACCACTACCATCCAGAAAAACGAGGGAACACCACCACTTGCAAGCTCTCTTCCAACTCACTCAGGGTCTTGACATGGAAATACATCAAATGAAAACAAAATACAATGGATGCTGGAAATCTGAAACTAACACAGAAAATACTGAGGAAATTCAACAGATCTGGCAGCATCTTCTAGAAAAGTGTCAAGCTGGACTTAATGTTAACTGTTTTCTTCTCCACAAATGCAAACAAATTTACTCAGCATTTTTCATGTTTGTAATGGAAATGCATCACCCGACCTTCAACATCACTGGGTCAAAATCCTAGAAGTCCAATCCTAAACAGTACTTGGGTGTACTTACACCAAATGGACTTGAGGTTCAACAAAGCAGTCACCACCACCTTCCCAAGTGCAACTAGGAATGGACAATAAATACCAGCCCATCCAGCAACATCCACATCTAATGAACTAATTTGAAACAAAGTTTGTAAATCGAGTTTAGAAGTGAATGGCAGCAGCCTGAATGGATCCAGGGAGCAATAGAGTTATATTTAATCTCGCCCTCACTCCACAGACGTTCCTTCGGTTTGATAATCATCAGAACTAACTACCCCACGGAATTGTAAGGTCCGTTGTATCAGCCAACTGAAAACAGCTGTCACAATAGATCATAGATTAAACCTGGGCTTTTATACAGAGGCAAGTGATCAAAGAACTCCATACTCATGAACACTTTTAAAAGGTCATTTAGTTTCCAGCAAAGCTAATGAAAATTTTAACAATCTGTTACTGCCATAAAAACTAACACGAGCAATTTCCAATTTCCAACTTCCAACATCTGGCTTTAGTACGTTAGACCCTTCATGGACAAAAAGCATTTTTAAACAAAGCCACACTTAATCGACTTAATACAACTGAAGTGGTCACTTGAACAAATTCATGAAAACATCAATAAACAAGAATCGGTCTAAGCTAAAATGAACAAATATAAAAAAAAGCTGAGAGACTCAGATCTTTATCTTCGGTTTCATCCACACTTTTCTGGAAGTTTCACATTATTGGGACAAACTTACCTGAGATTCAGTGAACTGTATCTTGGACTACAGCTTTAGAGATAACAAAGAAAATAGATTCATAACAATTGATCTCGCTCTCGCACTCTCACTCTCAAAAGACACCACTTAGTGAAAAGCAAATTGGCAAAATATCCATTCACCATAAATTCAAGGATACCTCCAATTTTCACCATTGCAGAGGATAAAAGACATCAATTTTAAAAAGGTTCCTTCACGTTAAAACTTCACACCTAAGGATTGTTTTTTTGGACTACCTATTCTTAATCTTCCAAGACTTCTCCATCCTTTTAAACACTATATGTGTGCTGTCTGTTTAATCTTGCATTTTATTATTATTTTCTTCCGGTTTGTAAGTAATAAAATTCCTGTCATTTCATATCACCATAGTTTTCCTAATCTCTTATTCAAAGAGGAGAATAATTCCAGGTTCTTCAATTTAACTAAAGATTTACTATAACCTCTTTGCTGCTGTACTCCACACCTCTATTTAAGAAGCCCAGAACCATAGATACTGTTTACACGACTTTTTAAGCTTATCACCTTCAATTCTTTTTGTACAGTACTCCCAGGTCGCACTGTTCCTGTACTCTTAGTATTGTCGTCACTTTTTTTATTTCTAAATGACAAACCGAATTATTTGTAGATATATCAAATAGAAGCAGACGTAGGCCACTTGGCTCCTCAAACATTTTTCCACCATTCAATATCATAACTGCTCCATTTGTGTTTAAGTTCTTCATGCCCATCTACTTCTGATAATCTTTGATTTCCCTGTTGTAAAAAACCAAAAAGGGTGGACGCTAGGAAATTGTTTCCGTTAGGCAAGGAGACTAGGACCCGTGGACACAGCCTTAGAATTAGAGGGGGTAAATTCAGAACAGAAATGCGGAGACATTTCTTCAGCCAGAGAGTGGTGAGCCTGTGGAATTCATTGCCGCAGAGTGCAGTAGAGGCCGGGACGCTAAATGTCTTCAAGGCAGAGATTGATAAATTCTTGATGTCACAAGCAATTAAGGACTACGGGGAGAATGCGGGTAAGTGGAGTTGAAATGCCCATCAGCCATGATTGAATGGCAGAGTGGACTCGATGGGCCGAATGGCCTTACTTCCACTCCTATGTCTTATGGTCTTATCTACACGCACCTCAAAAATATCCAACGAGTCTACCTCCACAGCCTGACAGAGTTTTAGAGTTTCACAAACTTCAAAAAAAACAATTCATTTCAATTAAAAGGGTAACCTCAAGTTTTAAAATGCTGCCCTTAATTATGTCACCTCAAAATTCACATTGTTCAGGACAAGTTATCCCTCACTCTTCTAAACCTCCAGACAAAACAAGCCAGTTTGTCCAACCTTTTCTCATAACACATGAAAGTACACCTTGACGTTAACAATGAAAGAGCAACTGTCTTATTCTTACTTTTCATTTCAATGTTGTTACCAGAATTATTAAGTCAATGGGTCATTATCATATCACTTACTCACATTTCATGAAACATTTAATGATGTAACTTCCTTCTAGCCTTGTAATTTTGCATTATGTTTTGCACTTTGAAACCAATACGCAATTTAAAATTATTTTGAGCTATAAAAACACATGATCAGTAACTTTTATGGAAGTAGATAAAGGTTTATGCACTTCATTTCTGGGATTTAGGCTCGATTTACTCTCTGTTGGCTCTGAGGAATTTGTTTAAGTTTCAGTGAGAACAGTTCAAAACTGTCTGATTTGCCAATATCATTTAGGCATATCAGGATAGTGTCGATAAAATGGGGAAGAAAAAACATCATTCAGCTCCACTTGGATAAGATTCAGACAGAACATTAAACAGACAGAACATTAAACAGAATAGAACCAACTTTACTTTTCATTTAAAGCATAATGCAAATGAATTGCTATAAATCTTAATGAGAAAACAATGTGAAAATTAAAGGCTAACGTTTCCAACATCAACATTCATCTATTTTATCACACAATTTCAATGACAGTAACACAGTTGATTTCATATCCAATTTTGGAAAACCATCAGCTTTCCATAATTCTCTCAAGCCGCAGTGGATGGTATCTCAGGTGCCACGTGTGGTGAACAAAGGTAGAGAGGTGGAAAACATCTGTTTAACTTCTGACTTTGTGGTAAAAATATTGATAGCAAAATATAAACACTTATCATTACTGGACTGTTGAAATATTCAAATGAAATCCTTTAATATTTTAACAAATATAATCAATGACTTACACTGGGGGATACGGATATGTACAGAAAGATTCGCGTTAGTCAGAATCTTACAAACTAGAATGCTGCACAAACTGCCATGCTGCAGGTACTTATTAGCAGTGGTATCTGATCTGGTTGCAGGTCACAAAATGTTTTATGAAATCCATGTGCAGCTACTTAGAATGCATCTAACTTAGCATTAAAAAACTGCATGTGTAGCATTTAGGACTTACAAGCTCAAGCTCCCAAACACTAAAGGCAAGGGTCAGATCTAAATAAAATTGAGTCCTAACTGGAGTTCTATACTATCATTATGGCAGATTAATTGTGTTAAAGCTTTGCCTGGAATACTTCTGAATCACAATCCATCTTGAAACATTGGCAGTTTTTAAAAGAATGTAATAGGCTTCAACTCTGCAATATAAAGCAGTGATGTCATTAGTCTGTAGCAATTTTAAATATTAGTCCTCAAATAGTTGAATTAACGACCACTTTAATAACCACTCTCCCTCATTGCTCAGATTTTTGAGTATAGGCATAGGGATGTTATGTTGAAGTTGTACAGGATGGTAGTGAGGTCTCTTCTGGACTAGTGTGTCCAGTTCTGGTCTCGCTATTATAGGAAGGATTGTATTAAGCAGGAGAGGGTTCAGAAAAGATTTACCAGGATATTGCCAGGAATGGAGGGTTTGATTTCTAAAGAGAGGCTGGATAGGCTGGGACTTCTTTCATTGGAGGGTAGGAGGTTGAGAAGCGGCCTTATTGGGGTTTATAAAATCATGAGGTGTAGAGATAAGTTGAATGGTAGGTGTCTTCCCCTAGGGTGGGGGATTTCAAAATTATGGGGTATATTTTTAAGATGATAGGAGAAAAATTTAAAAGAGACGAGGGCAATTTATTTGTGTTTTTTTTTACACAGAGTGGTTCATGTGTCGAATTAATTTCCAGAGGAAGTGGTGGATGCAGGTACACTTGCAACACTTCCAAGACAATGAATAAGAAATATTTGAATGGGCATGGGCTAAGCGCAGCAAGTGAAACTAGTTTAGTTTGACATTATGGTTGGCATGGACTGGTTGGACCAAAGGGTCCGTTTTCATGCTTTATGACTATTGGTTATTGAGCAGTTTTGATCTACAGTACACTTTGATCATGGGGCATTTGAAATAATGTTTTTTATTCTTTCATGGAGTGAGCGTGGTCAACAAGTTAGTTTTTGTTGCCCATCCCAAAGTGCCACTGAAGCTGAATGACTGCTAGACCACTTCAAAGATCAGTTAAGAGTCGGCCATATTACTGTGAATCTGGAGTCACACGTAGGTCACATTGGGTAAGGAGGGCAGAGTTCCTTCTGAAAGGATGTTAACGAATCAAATGTTTTTATTTTAAAAGTATGACAATGGACCATAATGTTATAGTTTCCATTACGGAGACTAGTTTCAATTCCAGAATTAATAATTGAATTTAAATTCCACCATGGTGGAATTTGGACCTGTTCCCTTTAGCCTAGTTATTTTAATACTTACAAGATGTTTATTGTTGCTCATCCCTAATTGCCCAGTGCAAAGTTAAGGATAAACCAGATTGCTATGTGCAGTATGCATTGTGGGGTATGGAATCACACGTAGACCCAGCTAGGTGAGTTCCCTTGCCGAAAGGACTTTAGTGAACCAGATGGGTTTTTCAGGACAATCCGCTATGGTGGTACCTGAACCTGATCCCCAGGACATTATCTGGATCTCTGGATTAGTAGTCAAGCGATAAAACCACTAGGCCAAGTCTAATAATTACTAGTCTAATAATTACTAGTCTATTAACACTATCACTACTCCATCATCATCTCCTCCAATTTTACAATAATTAATTTAGTTGGGCATTACATCGAACTTTACTGCAGTGTTGTCAAATAGCAAGTTTCAATTTCAGTCCTTTAAGCATGACAAGTGAATTCAAGTGCCAGTTTAACTCTTGCAATGAAATTAAAAATTACCAGAACAATGATCAGATCAGGAGGTACATTTATAATCAGTCCAAAGTATTCTTAACTCCTATACTAACTTTATTCTTAGGGAAGTCAATAAAGAATAGATTTCCGTTGCTCCAATCCAAGCTCGAGTTCCCTGCAATTTATTTTTAAAATGTGCAGCACCTTGAGGATCAAAACCATCCTTCCATGCTTCCTCTATCATAGACTGGATTTTCGGAATGCAAGGGATTGCAATGCCTAAAGGAGAGAGAATAAATAGAAAATATTTACAATTCTATATCGAAACTTTAAAAAAAAAAATTGAAAGATGTAAACATAATCTAAATTAAATTTGTCCAGATGAGTGCGACACCAACAACACTCAGGCAGCTTGACACAATCTTGGGTAAAGCATCCCATTGGATTCCTCCCGCACCTTCTACATTTATTCCTTCCATCACTATTGCACAGTAACAGCATTATGTGCCTTCCAGTGCACCAACTCAGCAAACTCCCTTAGTAACATCTCACAAAAGCATATAATCTGAAAAGTCAAAGACAACAAATACATGAGCACTTGCGGGTTGTGGTGTTCCTATATCTATGCCACTCACCACCCTGACTTGGAACTACATTCCTTCACTGTCGAATTACCTGCCTTTCAGCATTGTGAATCTATCTGCACTACGTGCACTTCAGCAGATCAAAAAGGAAACTCACCATAACCTTCAAGGGCAATTAGATTAGATTAGATTGCCTACAGTGCGAAACAGGCCCTTTGGCCCAACCAGTCCACACCAACCCTCCGAAAAGTAACCCACCCAGACCCATTTGCCTCTGTTTAATGCACCTAGCACTATGGGCAATTTAGCATGGCCAATTCACCTAACCTGCACATCTTTGGACAGTGGAAGGAAACCGGAGCACCTGGAGGAAACCCATGCAGACACGGGGAGAATATGCAAAATCCACACAGACAGACGCTAGAGATTGGAATCGAACCTGGGACCCTGGTGTTGTGAGGCAGCAGTGCTAACCACTGAACCAACATGCCACCCTAAAATTAGGGATAGACAATAAATGCTGTTCTAGCCAGCGATGCCCGCAGCTGGCTTTCATCATTCCACTGGTCTATTGAATTAGGTCAATAACCGAAAATGACATCCAGCAGGTACTACAGAAAATCTTACTTGAAAACTTGTTTTCTCTTTAGTTATATAGACTCCCTTTATGAACTTGAGTTCATGACCTAAATTGCCAATTCAGTGAAATAGAGGAAAAACCCCACTTTCCTAAATACACCCAGTACATATTGTAGAGCTTTAACTCTGCATGTAAAACGTTTAGCTTTTTCTAACTAAAACCATGTTAAATTCTACAGTAACCTGACAATACTCACCCTGCCCAAACTCCATCCCAACATTCAAACTCCCCATCAACTCTGACTGCCCTGCTCCCCAGACTGACCTGGTCTCTCCATCCGACTCCTGCCATCTTCCCTCTTGACCCTCTCCACTACCCCCTTGATCCACAATTACAATGTTACACCTGATCTAACAATACTCTAATCGACCCAGCAGCCACCCTGATACCTCACTCACACCACACACATTCACTAACGTGCTGAATAAAACAATTAAGACAAGTGATGCCATAAAAGGGAGGTGCGTCCTGATATCCTCTGTGATCACGTGCTACAAAGAAGAATTCCTTCTTCTGAAGAAACTTGGTTGTAACTGAGGCAAGTAGGGATGCAAGTGTCAACCTCCCAAAAGATTTGGGCCCTTGTTTTGCAAACTCATTAGTATTCTGATTTATATGAGAAATTATAGGTTTTACAGGAAAACCAGATCAGACAAGGTTAAAATGCCAAAACAGGCCTTAGGCCTTGACTGTTTCTAATATTAATATCTACTTTGCTTCCAGAATTAAAACATGAACGATGGTCACGTACATGACAAAAAGAATGCAAAAGCCAAGGCAAGCCTCAGAGCTATATTTGATAGACTATAGTTCATAATTATTCACCATTTTACAGAAATGCAACAGTCTCCTGGAACGAAAAAGGAAAATTAATTGTCAAAAGGAAATGTATGGAATGGTCGTGCTGTGTTGTAATTCACTCAGAATCCAGATCATTATGGCAATATGGACGTTTACATGAATGTTGTAGTCTGAAGCCATGGTTAGTAATCGTACAGAGTGCAATTTTATATCAATCACGTGGCTGATTAGGGATTCCTTACATTTTTACAATTGCCATTGCTATGTAATGGAAGGATTATAGATTGACACTCAACCTGCCTAGCCGCATTATTAACATGCCTTTCTTGGCGATCATATTTGGGGATTGGAAACAGTAACCTCTGAATCAGAGGCAGGCATGCACCCACTGCAAAATAAAATGCTGTAACCTAAGATTACCAAATTACAAACTAAATACTATGAGAGCTTGCTAAAAATTATGTTTCTAGAATTTGCTGTCATCATCCTACAAACAGTAATACTTTTGTATAACATCTGTACCATGTAAATCACGCTTATACCCTTCCATCTTCAGAAGTGAGGAAAGAAGCATTTGAAAATTCCGGTATCCACATCCCCAGCCTTTGTCTCCTAAAGAGGCATGGTAGTGATCAGTTTCTGCACACAGAAACACATGCCTTATTTCTGCACCATTTTTCTGATAATAATCATTTAGCATCTTAATTAGGCCTATAAAACAAGAACATAGTTCAATAAGTAAATATAAATCAATGGAGCTCTTGCTCATATATTCAAATACATAAATGTTTTTGTTAGACATCTATATAGTGAAAAAGCAATCTTGAAGTCATTGATTCTCTAGTTGTGTGGTTAAGTGCAATTAAATTCTTCTCAAGCACTGGTTAATTTGAAATTAAAAACAAATTTAAAATGATATTAACCAATTTAACAATGTCAATTGTTGTAAAAGAAAACTAATCAGTTTCACTAATGTCTTTTAAGAAAAGAACTGTGCCTTCCTTACCCAATCTAACCTACGAGTGACTCCAAACAGTAATATGGTTGATATTAATAACTATCCTCTGCAGAATTAGGGATGTAAGTGGGTACTAACACCCCATGAAAGAATAACATACACGATTTTTTTTTAAACTGAAAGTAAAGATGGCAGTTAAAGCTAAAGAAAATCTTGTTTGGCTTCTATTAAGTACTAGCTATGAATCATTCTCCTGCCCGCAGTTAGTAAGACGTGGTTTCAAGTCTCATCCAAAAATCTATGCCGATGCCACACTGCAGTTTTGGGGAGTGTTCCACTACGGTGTCATAAATCACATGATTTTACAAAGAAAGGTTATAACACAAGGATTTGTTTTTAATATAAATACAGAACACACTCTCTTACAAAGAAAGCATACAGAGCAACTTGGTGGGCAACAAACATGGGACAATAAGATCCATTATCTCTTCCAAGCACGTGTCTTTAGCACAGCCACTGAAACAAGATATTGCTAACCCTAATTTTTGAGGAAGGCATATACAAGGATGTCAGGATCCAAATGTAAACAAGTGCTCTGAAGACTAAACAGGATGTTTGTGTAAGTGATAACTTCAAAAGGCCTCCAATGGAAATAAGAGTGACTATCTTAAATATTCACTTGCCAGGTGATTAAGGATTTTAAATGGACTCGAGAAGGAAAGAAAATTACTTTTGGACACAAGAGGTGGACCAATGTCGGTTTTCGCCTAACACTTTGATAGGCTCAATAACAGCTCAGGAGAAAGTGAGGACTGCAGATGCTGGAGACCAGAGTTGAAAAGTGTGGTGCTGGAAAAGCACAGCAGGCCAGGCAGCATCCGAGGAGCAGGAGAATCGACGTTTCGGGCATAAGCCCTTCTTCAGGACTGAAGAAAAGCTTATGCCCGAATCGTCGATTCTCCTGCTCCTCAGATGCTGCCTCAATAACAGCTCAGACACGAAAAAGTTTTTCCAAGTGATCCATGCTGGCCAGTTTTCTTCAGGTGCAACAGCATTGTGAGAAATTCTTAAAGGTTGCTGTTTAGTTCAAGGAGATAGGGAACAAAAGAGAAAACTGCAGATAGAACAGGGAAGAAACTGTTATTGCCCTCTGCAACTAGTAAACCATGTGCTTTACTCAATTATTTAGCTTGTGCATCATATTTAAATTTTTGCATCCTCATAAGTGATTTCAGAATAATTTATGAAATGGTTTATGAGCGCAGCCCACTTTTTAGGTCATTTGTGACTCCCAACTTAGATTCTCGTTATAAGGTTGATCTTCCTTCAGATGAAATATTAAAATTGAGGTTCTATTCACTATCTCAGGAGGATGTGAAAGATCCTAGGACACCATGTTGAAGAAGAGTAGGAACGATCTTCTATTTACTTGATGATATGTATCCCTCAATTGATATGATTTGGATGTGAACATTGGAGATATAGTAAGTAAGTTTGCAGATGACACCAAAATTGGAGGGGTCATGGCCAGCGAAGAAGGTTACCTTAGATTACAACGGGATCTTGATCAGATGGGCCAATGGGCTGAGGAGTGGCAGATGGAGTTATTTAGATAAATGCAAGGTATTGCATTTTGGGAAAGCAAATCTTAGCAGGACTTATACAGTTAATGGTAAGGTCCTAGGAAGTGTTGCTGAACAAAGAGATCTTGGAGTGCAGGTTCATAGCTCCTTGAAAATAGAGACGCAAATGCACAGGACAGTGAAGGTGACGTTTGGTATGCTTTCATTTATTGGTCAGTGTACTGGGTATATGAGTTGGGGGGGTCATGTTGCAGCTGTACAGGATAATGGTTAGGCCACTTTTGGAATATTGCATGCAATTCTGGTCTCCTTCCTATCAGAAGGATGTTGTGAAACGTGAAAGGGTTCAGAAAAGATTTACAAGGATGTTGCCAGGGTTGGAAGATTTGAGCTATAGGGAGAGGTTGAACAGACTTGGGTGGTTTTCCTTGGAGAGTCGGAGGCAGAGGGGTGACCTCATAGAAGTTGATAAAATCATGAGGGGCATGGAAAGGACAAACAGACAGACAAAGTCTTTTCCCTGGGGTGGTGGTGGTGATGGTGGGTGGGTGGAGTCCACAACTAGAGGGCAGAGGTTTAGGGTGAGGGGAAAAAGATATAAAAGAGACCTGGGGACAACGTTTTCATGCAGAGTGTGGTATATGTGTGGAATGAGTTGCCAGAGGAAGTGATGGAGGCTGGTACAATTACAACATTTAAAAAGCATTTGGATGGGTATGTGAACAGGAAGGATTCGGAGGGATATAGGCTGAGTGCTGGCAAGTGGGACTAGACTAGGTTGGGATATCTGGTTGGCATGGATGACCAAAGGGTCTGCTTCCATGTTGTACATCTCTATGACTCTATCAGTCTAAACAAAATCCATTTTTCATTAGACTGCTGTTTGTGGCAACTTGCAATCCACAAAAATTAACTACATAACAGCAAATATATTTCAAAGGTATATCATTATAATGTCGTTTGGAAAGTCCCGAGATGGATATCCTGTTCTCATGCTTTATCTTTGATCACACCATGATAACATATATGCAAGTTCTACTGTATTAAGTTTCTCTCAGCCTTGTAGATCTGTGTTTCAGTCTTAATATTTTGACATTTTTAAAAACACTTTCATGTTAAAACAAAGAAACGTGATGTTTCAAAGAAATTTAAAAATGATCAAGTGAGTTAGAAAGTTTAGGACAAAATTTCAGAGAACACAGGATCTGCATTAGAAATGGATTTGCCCTAGTGTGGCCTTATAAATATTAGTCATGAAGTAAGATTCTGCTTAGTATTAAGAACATTCATTTCATAGCCAAAAATGACCAATCAAACCTGAAGTCCGAGTTCTGCCATCATCTTCTCCAACTGCTAATGTCTCCATTACTTCTGCTCTTCTACGGTGGTAGTCCGCGGGATTCATTTGACCCTGTGCCACAGCCCTCTCCATATTGCGCATCATTTGTTGTTTGTATCCTCCACCATCATCTAACCCATATTGCCGCTAGAAGAAAGCATTTTTCTTTAAAATAGCTTTAAAATTCCAATTTTGTACAATATTGACTGAGAATAGTAGTTGCAGAACCAGAAGTCATCAATATACATTTAAAGCTTTGTTTAATAAATATCATAATCTGATAAACAACTATTCTTTCCATATATTTTGCACAGACAGGTCTCTCATGATGTTACATATTATAGCTCACAGAATGTGGTTCCTTATAATTGTAGGACAAGGAAAACACAATGGGGAGAAATGTTACATTAAGCAAGTGTGACCCTTAGAAGTACTATACATCATACAAAGATTTTATGTAAATATGCATTTCGAAACAAAGCATAGTAGTTAAAGTGTTACCAGATGTAGAACACAGTGATAATTTACTATGTTATGGACATGCTACGGAAAAATAGTCAAGTAAATGGGAATCTAATCTAAATTTTTCTTCAAAACCCATCCAATTATTTGAGGTAGTGAAGGTAAGAAACAAGCTGCTATTCTGGATATAACATATTTCCCCTTAGATGCTGTGCAATATCCTGCTGTTCCACAGTACACTCAGCAACCAATAATTAATTAGTAAATTATCAACTAAAATGAACTTTAATGGGTATTTACTCTCAACTGAGAAACCTTGAATTCCTAGCCCGAATATAACACTGGCATCCAAGCATCTAATTTGTCTAATGGTGTGTACACATCCATTTTACACCCAAAGTGCCATAAACACCATATTTGTAACAATTTTCTTCCTTGTCTATGTGTATATTTCTGATGAGGTCCAAGAATTCCTGTGTTGACTGTATAGAGTGTCTGGAAGAAACCATGGTCTCATTCGATGTAACGCCACTGTTCACCTCTATCGACAAAACCCTAGCCAGAGAAATAATAGCCAACCTACTGGACATACAGAACAGACAACAAGACAGTGAACCTATCAACAAAGACTGCATACTCAAACTACTGGACCTGTGCCTCACAACGCACTTCACATTCAACAACCAAATATATGAACAAATCAACAGCACACCCATGGGCTCACCGATCTCTGGACTCATAGCAGAAGCTGTAATGCAAAGATTAGAACAAACAGTCTGACCGCAAATTCAACCCAAACTCTGGGTCAGATATGTGGATGACACCTTTGTAATCATTAAAAATACAGAAATAGAGAACACACACTGGATCATCAACGCCACACTCACAGGAATCAGATTCACTAGAGAGGAAGAAAAGGACAACCAACTCCCATTCCTAGACGTGATGGTACGGAGAACACCG
>NC_057712.1:79453342-79479178 GCF_004010195.1 Chiloscyllium plagiosum
GAACTGACAGCCAGACTACTGTGACCACTAGGACTCATAACAGCACACAAACCAACAGCCACTCTCAGACAACAACTCACCAGGACGAAGGACCCGATACCCAGCATGAGCAAAACCAATGTAGTGTACAAAATCCCATGCAAGGACTGCACAAAACACGACATAGGACAAACCGGAAAACAGCTAACGATCCGCATCCATGAACACAAACTAGCCACGAAACGACACAACCAGCTATCCTTAGTAGCCACACACGCAGGTGACAAGCAACACGAGTTTGACTGGGACAACACACTATTATAGGACAAGCCAAACAGAGACAGCCAGGGAATTCCTAGAGGCATGACACTCATCCACTGATTCAATCAACAAGCACATCGACCTGGACCCAATATACCGACCACTGCAACGGACAGCTGGAACTGACAACCGGAAGCGGCAGATACAAACCACTACAAATGCCGAGGAAAGATCACAGAAGCGCTTCACAGGAGGCTCCCAAGCACTGAGGATGTCATCGAGACAGGGGACAAAACGTCTGCAACACAAATTCCCAGCTCGGCGAACAGAACCACAACAACGAGCACCCGAGCTACAAATCTTCTCACAAACTTTGAATATTTGTAACAACTCCTGTCTATTGAGGACATGCGCCTTCTAAAAGGTATTACGGCTTTGTATATGAATATAAATCTGTTTTGGACAACATTTGCAAACATTTACACTGTACATGATGCAATCAATTTGACAACCAAATCAGTGGTCCTTAGGACAGACAACTGAAGGTTGTCAACAAACATTTCAATCAACCCTGTTCTAGTGGGTCCTTTTGCAGCACAGTGGTAGTATCCCTTCCCCTTGGACTAGGAGATCTGGGTTCAAGTCCCACCTGTTCCAAAGTTGTGTATTAACTTCTCGAACAGGTTGATTAGAAAGATAGATTAAATTATTTTTAAAAAACAATTTGTAAGCCACTAGCAAAAAAAAAATTGTATTTATGAATTGAGCTTGGAAGCCAAAACACAATTGTTTTTGCAATGTTATTTCCAGATTAGATCTGCATTTTTTTATTTTCCTTTCTCCACATCCTTCATTCCTTCTACATCATCTGCCTTTTCCTCATTTCCCTTCCTGACTTTCCCTCCCTTCTGTAATGTCTATCTCTATTGGCTCTCTTGCTACTCTCTTGCCCTGCCCTTCCTCTAAGTCAGAAGTTACAGGACACCAGTTTAAAGTCCAATAGGTTTATTTGAAACCACAAGCTTTCGTAGCGCTACGCCTTCGTCAGGAAAAGTCTTCATCTGACAAAGGAGCAGAGCTCTGAAAACTTGTGATGTCAAATAAACCTGTTGTACTATAACCTGGTGTTGTGTTACATTTAACTTTGTCCACCCCAGTCCAACACCAGCATCTCCACATCATGGCTTCCTCATCCCGACCTTTCTGTACTGTCTCCATCTTCTTTTGCTTTTATTCTTGTTTCTTCCCTTTCTACACCTATCTTCTCCTTCTCCCATTTTTCTTTCACCTTCAAATATTTCTTATCTGCTCAGATTAGCATCTTCTCTACAGATACAGTATTCACATTAACAATTACATGTCTGCCTCAGATATCATCTTGTATAAAATGACGCAAACTAATTTGTCGATATCTACATTCAGGACTGCCTGTACTATCCAACGAAAGAGTATAATGTGGGGATATAACAACAGGATCTCATGATAAAATATTCTCTCTTTTGCACATGCCCTCACATGTACTTGGCTGATTTTTAAACTGCTGCCGGGCCACTTGGCTTCTGCACTGAAGCTTGGTAAAGATTGCTAACATCCTGACATGTAATGGTCAAATCATTTTGCAAGGCTTCACTCCAAAGCTCTGTCAATCTTCAATTTCCTCGTTTCTCCACACCTACTTTCTCTCTTTCTGCTTCTACTAGTGTTGATTCTCAAACATTCGCGGACCACACTTGAGTTACAAAAAACATACTTTATTGTAAGTAAGCCTGGGAAGATATCAATAGTCTATAGTCCAGAGTATCAATCAAAATGTCTTTGGATGGACTATTGAGAAGTCTCTGATTTTTAACAAGGAGGCAGCATGTTTTATAGCCCTTATATCCATAACAATCTTGCATGGTCCCTTTCCCACACTGTACGTTTTTTCTTTCTTTACTTAAGTTCTCATATTTAGGAATTCGTTGATTAATATATTTTAGTCTTATTCTCATAGATCAAACATAACTATAGATTTAAACTGTTTCTATGGCTGGTGCCTTGCTCTTGTATCATAGCAGAAAGCTAAACCATTATCAGTATTTTATTCATTATAAGTTCTGTCAGAAAGAACAGCTTCAAGGTTATGCCAAGATTCTTACATTCCTTAATTAATTCTCATGGTCACTGTGACTGCAGTAGCCATGTTAAACTTATAAGACAAATTATTATTGCAAGATGGAGATTTAAAATGGATGCTTTTAACTGTTGATTCCCCTATACTTTATCGTTCCCTCCTATGGATCATTTTTATTATCAACCAGGCCGCCCCTAAAGTTTATGATGATAGCAACTAGATAGGTAGGAGCAAAAAAGAAACACAAACTTGTTCCCAAGTCCACAGCTTGCTTTGAGTATTGAGGAACACTCCAGTTGAGTCCATAGTTTGTACTCCTCAGCAGGGGCTTCCCCCCTGTGCTTTCTGTATCTCACCCAGGTCTGACATACCCGTCCTTAAACTGTTTCTAACCAGGTTTAGCTGGGAACCCCATGAGGCGTAAGGCTGCCTGCTTGGCAATAGCATCTAACCGCTCATTTACTTTGGAGACTGTATCTATTGCACCAGTGTGAGCTGAACTGCTAGACTCGCTGGGATTTACAAAGCCCGTAAGAGATTAAAAAAACATTCATGAAAGGCTGACCCATGGAAGTTAAAAATCCTCTATGTTTCCACAATCATGGGCCATGCCAGAAGTATAACGAGAGTCACTATATATATTTGCTAATTTATCAATAAGAAAGCATGCCAATCCCTGCAACAGTTCCAAGGTAACAATAAGGAAACTTCACTTTCCACTGGCCATGTTTCCCACAGTTAAAACAACAGCCTGCCATTCGTCCAGGGATTTTGGGGGGGGGGGGGTGAAAGAGAAAGAGTGTGGGTTGGGGAGTTCGCTGTATTGTTCCAGTCCCTAAGGTCTAGTACTACGGTCACCATGTCCCCCTTTCCAGGGTGCCCTTGGGAAAGGATTACTCAGCAGTGGTCGCTGGATGGGTATCCGAGGTAGGTTCCGCCTCCAGCGGATATCTTGGTCCGATTCAACTCAGTCAGGGCTGTCACACGGTGAAAAGGGATCGTGAGATCGCTGCACATATTTGGTTTTTGCCTGTAACTCTAATTGTGGTTTGTGTTCGTTCTGGCCATCCCAATAGAAGACCACTGCTCACCTCATTAGCAACTGGAAATTCTTGGACCAGTTCATATTGTTTTGACTAGATCATGCCAGCTACAGCAGAAGAAATACATAGCAAAGTATTAGCGTTAAACAAAAGGTGAGCCACCTTCTTGATTAAAGGCTTGATTACTTGCAAATGCTCCCTAACAGGCAACAAGTTATTCCCAATATGCACCTCCTGACTCCCAAGGTTTGGGTTTGCATTCCAGTAAGGAGATTCTGGGTAATCCAAGATGGAGGATGGGAAAATATTTTGGCTGTAACAGCTGCTCCTTTTCTGGGGTATTTTAGGTGCTGGAGGTGATTTCCTCAAATTTCAGGAGCAGCAATTACTATTTTATATGTTGTTGCATTGTTTTGGAACTTTGGGAAAAAAAGTCAAAACAACAGCAGTTTTAAAAGGGAGAAGAACAGACAAAAGGAAGCACATGGTGAGGTCATTGCAGGAGAGAGAGAGTGCGAGAGAGAGTGCGAGAGTTACTGCCTTTCATGTTTGAATTCATGTATCTTTGGACATCGGAGTGCATCTGGGAAAATTAACAAACAGTGAAATTCACAACTGATCTTGGAGGAACTGTTGGGCGAACTTCACAGCACAGAATCAGATAAGTAATCGTTGTTCTAAGTGTGGCCTACAGAGGATCTGCGGTATTGAGTAGAGTGGATTTTTTCTTGATTATATGTTTTTGGGGATATGTCTCTTGATTAAACCTAAAATATAAGTCATAACTATTAATTTAATCTGGGGCAGTGTTTGTAGAGGAATAAGACGGTGTTAATTTCTGGGTCTGTAGATTGTGAAGGAGCAAAAATGGCCTTTAATAGAGTGATATATACTTCTTGTCAGATGTGGGAATTTAAAGAGTGTTTAAGGGTTACTGCGGATTATATCTGCAATAAATGCTGTTGGCTGTGAATCTTATCAGACCGAATGGATCAGTTGGAGAGATAGTTAGAAGTAATGAGGAATTTGCAACAGCAACAGTATGTGATGGATGACAGTTATAGGAAGAAGGGAGGGAGTCTCAGATACGGTCACATAGATGGGTTAACTCCAGGATAGGTCAGAGAGGTAGGCAGCTAGTGCAGGAGTCTTTTGTGGATGTACCCAACAGGTATGTTGTTTTGGAAAATGTAGGGGGTGATGAATTCTCAGGGGAATGTAACACAATCTTGGCTGTTTGTGCATTGAGACTGGCTCTAATGTAACGAGGGTACGTTGGGTTCCAAGAGATCAATTGTGTTAGGGGATTCTCTCATCTGAGGTACAGACAGACGTTTCTGTGGCCAGCAGCGAAAAATCAGAATGGTGTGTTGCATCCCTGGTGCCAGGATCAAGGATGTCTCAGAGAGGGTGCAGAATGTTCTCACGGGGGAGAGGGGCCAGCAAGAGGTCATTGTCCACATTGGAATCAACGATATAGGAAGGGAAAAGGTTGAGATTCTGAAGGGAGATGACAGGGAGTTAGGCAGAAAATTAAAAAGGAAGTCCTTAAGGGTAGTAATATCTGGATTACTCCCGGTGCAACGAGCCAGTGAGGGCAGGAATAGGAGGATAGAGCAGATGAATGCGTGGCTGAGGAGCTGATGTATGGGAGAAGGATTCACATTTTTGGATCATTGGAATCTCTTTTGGGGTAGAAGTGACCTGTACAAGAAGGACGGATTGCACCTAAATTGGAAGTGGACAAATTACTGGCAGGGAAATTTGCTAGACCTGCTTGGGAGGATTTAAACTAGTAAGGCTGGGGGAGACCCAGTGAGATAGTGAGGAAAGAGATCAATCTGAGACTGGTACAATTGAGAACAGAAGCAAGTCCAACAGTCAGGGCAGGCAGGGACATAGTAGGACTAATAAATTAAACTGCATTTATTTCAATGCAAGGGGCCTAATAGGGAAGACAGATGAACTCAGGGAATGGTTAGGAACATGGCACTGGGATGTCATAGCAATTACAGAAACATGGCTCAGGGATGGGCAGGACTGGCAGCTTAATGTTCCAGGATGCAAATGCTACAGGAAGGAGGGAAAGGGAGGAAAGAGAGGAGGATGGGGTGGGGTGTAGCATTTTTGAAAAGGGATTGCATTACAGCTGTGCTGACGGAGGATATTCCCGGAAATACATCCAGGGAAGTTATTTGGCTGGAACTGAGAAATAAGAAAGGGATGATCACCTTATTGGGATTGTATTATCGACCCCCTAATAGTCAGAGGGAAATTGAGAAACAAACTTGTAAGGAGATCTCAGCTATCTGTAAGAATTATAGCGTGGTTATGGTAGGGGATTTTAACTTTCCAAACATAGCCTGGGACTGCCATAGTGTTAAGGGTTTAGATGGAGAGGAATTTGTTAAGTGTGTACAAAACAATTTTCTGATTCAGCAAGTGGGTGTACCTACTAGAGAAGGTGCAAAACGTGACCTACTATTGGGAAATGAGGCAGAACACATGACTGAGCTGTCAGTGGAGGAGAACCTTGGGGCCAGCGACCATAATTCTATTAGATTTAAAATAATGATGGAAAAGGATAGACCAGATCTAAAAGTTGAAGTTCTAAATTGGAGAAAGGCCAATTTTGACGGTATTAGGCAAGAACCTTCGAAAGCTGATGGGGGGCAGATGAAGACTTAAATGCCATAAATATAGTATATTAAAGTGTTAAATTTAAAAAAAATAATCAGTCAATAGTAACAGACCTAAAATGTCCATGTTAAATTTTCTAAAATCTAAAATAAGTTGATCAACTACTGAGCTGTCCTAAAATTTTCAATATACCCACAGCATCAGCTGTTTGGGTTGCTGATCGGTTTGCTTATGCCGAATAAATGCAATTCCCCGAAATGAAAATGGCTCAGCACGGAAGGTTATTAAACCTGTTGTTTCAGTGCCAGTACTTTGCAAGAGGAACACAGTCTCACTTTCCCTTAATGTTTCTTCTGTTGCTCTGCTTCCTACACTTTCCCTCATATTGCCACTTGCATGTACAAATGTTCAAATTGTTTTAATGGATTGTCCAGGTAAACATTACAGCCACGCTTAAAATGAGGCAATGACACAGATCACTGACAATGTATGAAAATCAAACAAACTTGCCAATTAATTCTGACTTTGTAATTCAGGACTAATACAAATGGTGTAAAAATATATAAACTAATATAACCACATTCTCTAATTGAGACGAGAGATGAATTTTGAACAAGTGGCTGAGACATTTCACTGTTAATGAAGAATGACAAACAGACCTAAATGTCCCAAAATAATTAAAATCTGATTGAGTCGTATACAGAAAATTGTATCAGATTTGCCCGAGTAAGTGCACACTAAACAACATTTAGTCTGTATCAAAATAATTCAAAATCCACTCAGCTATTAGAGTACACGCCATTTTTCCAAAAAATGTAACAGAATTTACAATTAAACCGAAACACATGTGTTATACTTCCTGTGGTTCACTAACATAAGTCATTAGTTAATTAAACTACCTAACATCTCGGATGAAACTGGACAGTGCACAAATCATAGTTGAAACAAATTAAAAATCCATTTTAAACCACATCCAAGATTTCCTTTGTTGAAACTTTATTGCTGGAACAGCACAGCAGGTCAGGCAGCATCCAGGGAACAGGAGATTCGACATTTCGGGCACAGGCCCTTCTTCAGGAATGATTCCTGAAGAAGGGCCTGTGCCCGAAACGTCGAATCTCCTGTTCCCTGGATGCTGCCTGACCTGCTGTGCTGTTCCAGCAATAAAGTTTCAACTTTGATCTCCAGCATCTGCAGACCTCACTTTCTCCTCCAAGATTTCCTTTGCCACTGCCTTCAAAAGAAAAGCAAATTTAAGCATTCTGAAATGCTGTAGATGCTGTTGGTAAGATTTACATTACTGGAATGCCAATTTAACTCAGATTAATCTCAGATTTTAAAAGGCACCGAACCCAGAAATACAAATTAAAATGCTAAAGGCGACAGAGGAAATGAATATTTTAAAAGTCTCTGAGCACAAACATACTAATTTATAACCTTAAAAATAATAGATTTATCATGTCTGTTTTTAAATTAAAAGAAAAAGGACAAAACTGAAAAAAAAAAATTTACCGAATAAATTTTAACTCCAACTAACCAAGTGAGTAAACAGATTATGATTAGAATTTTCAGGTCAATCTGTTCATTCCAGTAATTTTATTGTATAAGTAAACTAATAAAATATCAATAACTAACTCATAATCGTCATCATTAAATATTGAGTAAATGACATACTTGCATGTGAACATATCTGAAAGGGTCAAAATTAAAAAAGATATCCATACCCATGAATACTGGTTGAAATGCCTACATCATAATACCACAGCAGCAGACTCTCTTCTTTCTAGAGAAGTAAGAATTTTTTTTTGAAAAGAACAGTCTAAAGAGATATTTATTATGTAGCATATCTGATGATAATACCACAATATTCACATACAAGGGCAGGTATCCCTGCATCTCCTTCAAAACCCAAATAATCTTACAATGTCACCACCACATCTTCATCAGTTTTCTCAGATTTTTGGAAATGTCACCAAAATCTAGTTCAAACAGAGCTGCATTTCTGGAATTAAAGATTAGCTTATCCTACAAAACAGCATTTGGAAATCCACTCTGGCCAGAAAATGAAATTCCACCGTTATAAATTCAAATTCTAAACGATTATTTTAACCTATCTTTACAACCCAATTTTTAAATGAACCTTTCCTGGCAGATATATATTCAAATTAGTACAGAAAGTCCCTCAAAAGAAATTAACCATACATGCCCTAAACTAATAAAAGGCACATACAACACTTAAATTCACCATTGATTTCCAAAATGCAGACCTAAATTAAAACATTCCCGGATCTCAAGTTCTAAATGTAACCACCAATGAACAAAAGTACATTCTTTTTTTTAGATTAGATTACAGTGTGGAAACAGGCCCTTCGGCCTTACAAGTCCACACCGACCCGCCGAAGCGAAACCCACCCATACCCCTACATTTACCCCTTACCTAACACTACGGGCAATTTAGTATGGCCAATTCACCTGACCCTGCACATCTTTGGACTGTGGGAGGAAACCGGAGCACCCGGAGGAAACCCACGCAGACATGGGGAGAACGTGCAAACTCCACACAGTCAGTCGCCTGAGGCGGGAATTGAACCCGGGTCTCTGGCGCTGTGAGGCAGCAGTGCTAACCACTGTGCCACCGTGCCGCCCAAAACAGTGCACAAAGAATTAACACTTAGATCATTGAGAGCAGAACCAAAAGCTTGTGTAACTCACTCTCTCACTCTTTGCTTTGCCTATTCAAACTTCTCATAATTTCTGCCGATTGTTTTATACGATTGCAATTAAATGTGCCATCAGGTGGAAACAGCTTCTCAGTACTTTCTATTCATTTCACCCATTTCTTGACAAAGTCAAATCAGTTCCCCATTCTATTGAAAGTTGTCTCTCACACACAAACACTCACAATCGTTCAGTAATTCAAACCAGATGCCCTTTAATCCATATATTACAAAATTACTAAGTTTCCCAATTCACACAGAATGTATCAAAGTGTCCAATTGCCCCAAGAGGCCTCTAACCCTATAAATCATTTTTATGATCAGCTATTTTCTCACACATAGTCTGAAAGTGAGTACCCTTTCCAACTACATTGAGGGACGCTCCCATTATACCTCATGACTTTTTGTTCTACAATACAGGAAGTCCCCAGTCTACGAACTAGTACTGCTCTTAAGGCTGTTCGTAAGTTGAATTTGAATGTAAGTAGGAACAGTTACGTATAGTTCACTTCTAGCATCAATTAGTCAAATGTATCAAGGCAGTCGGAGTATACTGAAGAGGAAAATCAGGAGGGCAAAAAGAGGACAAGAGATAGATTTGGGAAATAGAATTAAGGAGAATCCAAAGGGTTTTTACAAATACATTAAGGACAAAAGGGGAACTAGAGAGAGAATAGGGCCCCCCAAAGATCAGCAAGGCGGACTTAGCATGGAGCCGCAGGAGATGGGGGGGGGGGGGGGGGGGGGGAGATACTAAACTAGTATTTTGCATCAGTGTTTACTGTGGAAAAGGTGATGGAAGATATAGAATGTAGGGAAATAGATGGTGACATCTTGAAAAATGTCCATATTACAGAGGATGAAGTGTTGGATGTCTTGAAATGCATAAAAGTGAATAAATCCCTCAGACCTGATCAGGTGTACCCTATAAATCTGTGGGAAGCTAGAGAGGTGATTGTTGGGCTCCTTGCTGAGGTATTTGTATCATCGATCGTCACAGGTGAGGTGCTGGAAGACATGGTACCACTATTTAAGAAAGGTGGTAAGGAAAAACCAGGGAACTATAGACCAATGAGCCTGATATCAGTGGTAGGCAAGTTGTTGGAGGGATTCCTGAGGGACATGAAGTACACGCATCTGGAAAGGCAAGGAATAATTAGAGATAATCAACATCGCTTTGTGTGTGGGAAATCATGTCTCACTTAATTGATTCAGTTTTTTTGAAGAAGTAATGAAGAGGGTGTACATGCATTTGGAAAGACAAGGATTGATTAGGGATAGTCAACATAGCTTTGTGCATGGGAAATCATGTATCACAAACTTGATTTAGGTTTTTGAAGAAGTAACAAAGAGGACTGATGAGGGCTGAGTGGTAGTTATGATCTACATGGACTTCAGTAAGGCATTCGACAAGGTTCCCCATGGGAGACCGGTTAGCAAGGTTAGACATCATGAAATTTAGGGAGAACTAACCATTTGGACACAGAACTGGCTCAAAGATGGAAGACAGAGGGTGGTGGTGAAGGGTTATTTTTCAGACTGGAGGCCTGTGACCAGTGCCACAAGGATTGGTGCAGGGTCCACTACTTTCCGTCATTTGTATAAATGATTTGGATGTGAGCATAAGAGGTATAGTTAAAATTGGAGGTGTACTGGACAGTGAAGAAGGTTACCTCAAATTACAAAGTGATCAGATGGGCCAATGGGCTGAAGAGTGGCAGATGGAGCTTAATTTAGATAAATGTGAGGTACTGCATTTTGGGAAAGCAAATCTTAGCAGGACTCATACACTTAACGGTAAGGACCTAGGGAGTGTTGCTAAATAAAGAGACCTTGGAATGCAGGTTCATAGCTCCTCGAAAGTGGAGTCGCAGGTAGATAGGATAGTGAAGGCGGCATTTGGTATGCTTCCCTTTATTGGTCAGAGTATCGAGTACAGGGGTTGGGAGGTCATGTTGTGACTGTACAGGACATTGGTTAGGCCACTTTTCGAATTTTGTGTGCAATTCTGATCTCCTTCCTATTGGAAGGATGTTGCGAAGCATGAAGGGGCTCAGAAAAAATTTATAAGGATGTTGCAAGGATTGGAGAACTTGAGCTATAGGGAGAGGCTGAATAGAACATAGGACGATACAGCACAGAACAGGTCCTTTGGCCTCGATGTTGCGCCGACCTGTGAACGAATGTAAGCTCACCCTCTACAATATCCCTTCATCATCCATATGCTTATCCAAGAATTGTTTAAATGCCCCTATGTGGCTGAGTTAACTACATTGACAGGCAGGACATTCCACACCCTTACCACTCTCTGAGTAAAGAACCTGCCTCTGATATCTGTCTTTAATCTATCACCCCTTAATTTGAAGCTATGCCCCCTCATACAAGCCAACGTCTTCATCCTAGGAAAAAGACTCACTGTCCATCCTATCTTATCCTCTGTTCATCTTGTATGTCTCTATTAAATACCCCCTTAGCCTTCTATTCTCCAATGAGAACAGACCCAAGTCTTTCAGCCTTTCCTCATAAGACCTTCGCTCCAGAACAGGCAACATCCTGGTAAATCCCCTCTGCACCTTTTCCAATGCTTCCACATCCTTCTTGTAATGGGGTGACCAGAACTGTACACAATATTCCAAGTGAGATCGCACTAGCACTTTGTACAGCTGCAGCGTGACATCACAGCTCTGGAACTCAATCCTTTTATCAATAAAACTTAACACACTGCATGCCTTCTTAACAGCACTACCAACCTCAGTGGCAACTTCCAGGGAAGTATGTACATCGACACCTCGATACTACCAAGAATCCTTCCAATGACCCAGTATTCGGCCTTCCTGTTATTCTTCCCAAAGTGAATCACCTCACATTTATCTGCATTGAATTCCATTTGCCACCTTTCAGCCCAATTCTGCCATTTATCCAAGTCCCCCGCAACCTGCAACATTGTTCCACACTGTCCACCACTCCACGGACTTTACTGCCATCTGCAAACTTACTAACCCATCTACCTATGCCTCTGTTCAAGTCATTTATAAATATGACAAACAACAGTTGTCCCAAAACAGATCCTTGTGGCACACCACTAGTAACCGGACTCCAGGCTGAATATTTTCCATCAACCACCCCTCACTGCCTTCTTACAGAAAGCCAGTTTCTAATCCAAACTACTAAATCACCCTCAATCCCATGCCTTTGCATTTTCTCCAAAATGACCATGTGGACCATTTACACCATGTCAACTGCCCTACCCTCATCCACAAACTTCAACCACCCCTCACTGCCTTCTTACAGAAAGCCAGTTTCTAATCCAAACTACTAAATCACCCTCAATCCCATGCCTTTGCATGGTGTGGACCATTTACACCATGTCAACTGCCCTACCCTCATCCACAAACTTGGTCACCTTCTCAAAAAACTCTGAGGTTTGTGAGGCACGACCTGTCCTTGACGAAATCATGTTGACCATCTCCAATTAAATTGTGCTTGCTAAATGATCATAAATCCTATCTCTTACAATCCTTTCCAAAACTTTTCCTACAATAAACCAAAGGTTCACTGGTCTGTAATTAGCTGGGTCATCTCTACTGTCCTTCTTGAACAAGGGCTCAGTTGCAATCCTCCAGTCCTCAGGTACTAAATCTGTAGACAATGACGACTCAAAGATCAAGGCCAAAGGCTCCACCATCTCCTCCCTAGCTTCCCAGTGAATCCTCTGATAAGTATCCTGGGTCAGATGGGATTTATCTATTTTCACACCTTCTGGAACTGATAACACCACCTTATTTCTAACCTCACCCCATATCTCAGTCTTCTCCTCTACAATATTCTCCTTTTTCTGAGTGAAAACAGATGAGAAATATTTGTTTAGCACCTCTCCGATCTCTACAGGGTCCACACACAACTTCCCACTTCTGTCTTTGACTGGCCCTATTCCCACCCTAGTCATCCTTTTATTCCTCACATACCTACAGAAAGCTTTATGGTTCTCCTTTATTCTACCTGCTAAAGACTGCTCATGGCCCTCCTTGCTCTTAACTCTCTTTAAATCCTTCCTAGCTAATCTGTAACTCACCATCTCCTCATCTGAACCATCTTGTCTCAATGTCACATAAGCCTCCTTCTTCTGCTTAACAAGAGATACAATTTCTTTGGTAAACCACGGTTCCCTTACCTTATCACTTCCTCCCTGCCTGACAGGGACATACCTATCAAGGACACGCAATATCTGTTCCTTAAACCAGCTCCACATTTCGACTATCCCCATCCCCTGCAATTTGCTACCCCATTCTATGCTTCTTAAGTCTTATGTAATCGCTTTCTCCCATGTAAAACTCTTGACCTGTGGTATGTATCCATCCCTTTCCATCGCTAAACTAAAAGTAACAAAATTATGGTCACGCTTTCCAAAGTGCTCACCTACCACTAAATCAAACATCTGGCCTGGTTCATTCCCAAGCACCAGTTCCAGTCTGGCCTCCGCTCTTGTCAGCCCTTTGACACAGTGTCTGGAAACCATCCGGCAGACATTGGACAAGAACTCCTCCAACTATGTACTAGAGTTATAGCATTTCCAGTCAATGTTGGGGAAGTTGAAGTCCCCCGTAATGACCACCCTGTCCCTTTCACTCCAACCCAAAAATTATTTTGCCAACCCTCTCCTCTACATCCCTGGAACTTTGCGGAGGCCTATAAAAAACTCCCAGCAGTGTTTTTATTTTAATACAAAACATTTAAAGAAAAAAACCCCATCAAAACAGAAAAAAAAAGTACAAAGAACAAGGCCATAACATAGTACCGTTGTTACTAAGCAACCCACTATTCTCCCAAAACAAACCTATCTACTTAACTAAAACTAAACTACAAATATATTAAATAAATACTAGCTTAAATTACATTAAAGTTACTTAAATTAGATAATGTCTTACTACTTTATTCTGTCTTACTTATCACACCCCCACTGAGGCTCCCATCTCTGGGAGTACCCCCTACAGTACCCATATTTCTTTTCCTTCAAGTCTCCTCCTCCCGGGGCTCCACGGGTGCCCATAAAGATTCCCACGGCTATACCACGGCCCTGACTAATACTGCTGACAAGTCAGTTTCAATATAATTGAAAAAGGACCACCACGTCCTAAAAAACCATTCCGTTTTGTGGTGCATCATATTGGGGAAGATGCTCCATCACCAGCTTAAGCCACCCCATAACACCTGGTGGTTGTTCTGACATCCAATTTAGTAAAATGTTCTTCCGCGCGCAATGAGCAAGGATATGACACAGTCTCTTCCCATGTTCCCCCAGAGACGGCAAGTTTGGCAACCCCAAAAGAAGAATTACTGGATCCATGTTAATTTCAGTCCCCAGAATGTCCTTTAACTCCCTTACTACAGTACTCCAATATCTTTGGATCTTGCAACATGACCAATAACAACATGTGCGAGTACTTATATTAATTTTACATTTGGGACATTCTGGTGACACTCCTCTCTTAAACTTAGCACCCTTCTGGTGCCATATGAGCCCTGTGTAAGATCTTCAATTGCATAGCCTGGGCTCTGTTACATGCTGAAACTTTCCTTAAATTTACCAGAGATATCTTCCCATATCTCCGGTGAAATTTCCTGTCTTAACTCTCGGTTCCACATCTTACAAAGTCCTTCCACAGCCCCCAGAGCATGGCCTTTCTGGAAATGATATAAAATACTAAGTGAAAGAGTACCCGTACACTGAAGTACCCTTTTCTCCACAACTGATTTATAACATTGGGCCAGGACTGTCGTCTTCCACTGTATATAGTTCCTTATCTGGAAGTATCGGAAAAGGTCTTTTTTGGGTAATCCACATTTCTGACTTAACTGAATGACATCAGGACCTCTCCCTCGAACAAATCTCCCAAACATAGAATTCTTTTGTTCTCCCATTGCCCCAAGTTTATATCCTTGGGTTCCTACCAACGGGGTAAAGGGCAAAGTCTTTAACCAATTGCCCTCGTCTGGCCTCCTTATTCTCTAAGCTTTCACTGTGTTCAAGATAAATGGACTATTGCATTGCTGGGTCACGAATTTCACCTTGTCCATAAATAATAAATTAATTAATTAGAGGACATTTCGACTGAGGCTTCAGTATCAAGCCAAATCGATTCTGAATTCCCCCGTACCCAGTCACCAACATATGTTAAGAAAGTACTTATTTGATATTTCTTCAAATCCAGAAGATCCACCCCTCCCTCAGCTTGTGAAAGCCGTAATTTAGTGAAGTTAATTAGAGGACGCCTATGGTACCAAATAAAGAACCCTAGCCAATCATTAATCCTCCAAATAAAGAACCCTAGCCCATCATTAGCACTTGTCTAGATAACAGTAATGGGAGCATTCTCATGGGATATAGCAGTCGGGGAAGGACATTCACCTTGATCAGAGCTATTCGGCTCAGCCATGGTAATCCCTCCCAACGCTGCAAGTCCTGGTTTATCCTCTCTAGTAATTGTACAAAGTTAGCTTTATATAGCAGGTGGAAGGAAGGGGTAATAAAAATTCCCAAATACAGAAAACCTTTTGGTAACCACCTAAATGGGAATTACATTTTATCCTTCAAGTTCGACATCTCCACTAAGCCTCCTACCGGCATGGTTTCCAATTTAGTGAAATTGATCCTATAACCTGAAAAACTACCATATGAATTAACTGTTTGGACCATCCGGGGAAATAGGCTTCTCCGGCTCAGCCAAGAATAAAAGGACGTCATCAGCACATAAGATTACCCTATGTTCCCCCATTCCCACCTTTGGCTCTACTATTTCAAAAACTCTTGTAATAGTTTCGGCTAATGGTTCAATTGCCAAGGTAAACAGCAACCGTGATAAAGAGCACCCCTGTCGACAATCTCTTCTAATATTAAAATTGTTTGACTTAATACAGTTTGTAATTACTCCGCCTTAGGATCCTTATACAGTACTGCTACCCATCTGGCAAAGGATTCCCCCCAAACCAAAATGCTCTCGAACCTCAAATAGATACAGCCATTCTATCCGGTCAAAGGCTTTTTCTACATCTAAGGAGACCACCAACCCCAGAATCAATCTTTGCTGACATACCTATACTGTATTCAATACTCTCCTAATATTGTTAGAGGAACTGCGGCCCTTAATAAAACCTGTTTAGTCTTCTTTTATAATATGGGACAAAACCTTCTCCAACCTCCGAGCCAACGTCTTTGATAAAATTTTGAAATCTACATTCAGTAGCGAGATTGGTCTATATGAAGTACATTCTTCGGGATCCTTCCCTTTCTTTAAAATAAGGGAGATATTAGCTTCCCCAAGAGTAGACGGCAGACAATCCTGTGTTATAAGAGTATTTGTACATTCCCAGAAGTGGTTCCACTAATGTATTTATGAATTCCTTATAAAATTCAGTTGGGAATCCATCTGGTCCCAGAGCTTTGCCACCTTGGAGATGTCTTATTGCTTCCTGCACTTCCTGTACTGTTAGAGACGCATTCAGAAGGGAAGCCTTCTCCTTATTCACATTGGGGAGGTCCAGATTTTCAAAAAGGACTGCATTCCTATTGTACTATGTTTGCTTCCCTCCGACCGATATAGCTCTTCAAAATATTCCCTAAACCTAGCATTGATCTTTTTCGAATCGGGGTAATTGTACCAGTCTTCTACCTAACAGAGGTAATAGATTGGGAGGCTTTTTTCCTGCTAGCTAAATAAGCCAGATATTTACCAGGCTTATCTCCAAATTCAAGTCTTTGTTTGGCAAAGGAGACTTCTTTTTGAGCCACTTGTGCGCGTATTGAGTAGAGGGCAGCCCGGAAAGCTGTGACCCGCTGAGATTTAACCAATGATGGTTTATTACAAAATGTTTTCTCAGTCTGGCCTCCAGCAACTCCTGCTGATCCTCCCTCTGCATTTTTCTAGTCACCGAATGTGAAATAATCAGACCTCATAAATATGCATTAGTGGTCTCCCAAAGTATTGCCGGATTACTAGCCATACCTGAATTAATATTCCAAAACGTCCTGAATTCCCTTGTAAAATATTCAATAAATTTACTTCCCCTAACAAAAATGAATCCCTGCACCAGTGACCTGCATTTGCTCCACTGCCCCTGGCTTTAATATCAGAGTATACCGGTGCATGACCCGAAACAGCTATATTCTCTACTTTACATGTAAATATTCTGTCCAGACCATCAGATGGCATAAAAAACATATCAATTCTCGTAGGACATTTGTGTGGGTTGGAATAGAACGTGAAATCTCGTCCATTAGGGTGGAGATACCTTCACACATCCACTAATCCCAACTCATCACACATGTCCACCAACTGTTTAGACTGCGTGGGTGTACCTGCAAGGCGCTTTGGCACCCTGTCAATCTCTGGATCTATCAGGCAATTGAAATCTCCTCCAATAATCATAAAACAAACTCCAAAATTCATTAATTTAGCCACTGCATCAATTACAAATTTAAGAGGGTGCGCTGGGGCACAATATACATTCAGAACACCATAGGTCTTCTCCATAAACTTTCCGTGATCATCCTTAATCTGCTCCATTACTTGGAAGGGGAAGTTCCTTCTTATCAGTATAGCTATCCCTCTACTCTTAGAACTGAAGGATGAGAAAAACACCTTGTTGTAAACCCCCTGCTGTAGTTTCAAATGTTCCTTGTCAGTTAGGTGCATCTCTTGCATCAGGGCAATATCCACCCTTTCCTTCCTGAGGCACAACAAAACCTTCTTTCTTTTAACAGGGAATGACTCGCTTTGATATTCCAGGTGCACCAGCTGAACAAATCATGAGCCATGGTCATCTAGGACAGCCTGTGGTTTCCCAGGAGGAAGGAACTTATCTGAGGCATGACCAGTTACAAAGATACTAACTCTATAATATCTAAGAACTATTCCTATAGAAACAACTACGTATAATAAAATAAACACTGCATTTAACTGAAACAAATATCCAAATAATCCCCCATTCGCTCGGGATCTTTCCCCCGCCCGTTGGGGGCACCCTTCCCAATCCCTATTACCATGTTAACTCCGTCTAGCTGAGGCCATGCCCTTGCCCCAGTCAATTCACAAATAATAAAGACCTGTCATTTATATTCTAAAACAATGGATACCCATTCCACCACCCCCACACGTCTTAGTCACCCCAAATGCAAAATCAAAGAGACAACATTAAAAAAATCCTAGATATTACCCAGCCGACTGATATATAAAATAGTTCTAATTAGCAAATTTACAACAAAACCATGTACAACCAATAATCACAAAAAAAAGGGAGAGAGAGGGAGAGGGGGAAAGGGAAATAGAAAGGGGGGTAATTAAAAAAAAACCCAAACCAATGTTCGCAATAATGCCCCCTCCCCTCCCAACTCAGGTCCTTCATTTCAGAGATTTTACAAAGTCCTTCACCTTTCAGTGGAGTCAAAGTTATATACCATTCCCCCCATGGGTGAGACGCAAGATGGCCAGGTACCTCATGGAATATTGGATGTTTAAGTTCCTTAATTCTTTTTTAACATCATTAGATGTTCTCCTCTTCACCAGGGCTCCTGAAAATCTTGAAAAACATTATCTTTGAACCTTTATACATTAAAACTTGTGAATTCTTTCCCATTCTTCTTCCTGCTTCCACTTTTAACTGTTTTTCTTTATAATACAGGAGCTGCACTAGAACCACATGGGGGCAGTGTTCCAGCCCGGACCTGTGTGTTGTGATCTGGTAGGCCTGCTCCACACCTACCAGGCCCGACTCCAACTCTAGCTGCAGAAACCTTGGGAGCCAGCTCTGCAGGAAGCCAGCGAGATCCTCGCCTTCTTCACGTTCCTGGAGGCCTACGATCCGTAAGTTTTTTTCTTCTATTTTTATTCTCTAGATTATCGACTTGATCCTGAAGGACCCGAACCTGGTCCTCCAGCGTTTGGGTCCTACCTCCCGAGACCTCCGCCAGGGTCTCCGCTGCAGTGGCCCTTTCCTCCAGTCTTTGTTCCAGGAGCTGCACTTTCTGCGCATGCTTCTTTAGCATGGCAGAAAGTGGCTTTACTGTTGCTCGAATCCACTCTTGGAATTCAGCAAACTCCAAGAGTAAGTCCTGCTGTATCCAAAGGGGCTATCTCGGGATACTGAGTACTAGCTGCAGGCACCCCCGATGCAGTAGGGGAGTGGCCTGTTTGCTGTCCTCCTTTAGGCCCCTTTCCTTTACCGGTCTTCATCCTGGCCTGAAGGTGTCTCAGGTGATTTCAGCAGCTTAAAATCATCAGGCAGTTTAAATTAATACTTTTTTCTCCTTGGGGTGGTTAAACAAAAGGAGGGGGGGGTTGGGGGGAGGTAAAGGTCCACTTTGCCCAGGGGTATGGCAGAAAGCCCAGCACAGCAGACCACTCAGTCTGCCGCCATCTTGGATCCACCTCACAGTAGACATGTTAAACTTATAAGATAAATTACTATTGCAAGAAACAGATTTAAAATGGATGCTTTTAATTGTCGATTCCCCTATACTTTATCACTAGATTCTAACCCGGCTCTCCTCATTCACATAAAATTTATTCTGTACACAGTCTTCCAGAGTCAGATGGTCATAGATTCGGGATAGATTCCCAAGACTAGAGCGTATAAGCTCACAGTGCAACCTTTTGTGTCCACCTTCAAAATTTTATTCAAAGAATGAGGGAGTCCTACCTGTGACTTCAATACATCCTTCAACGAACACTAAAAATAGATTATCGGACCATTTTTCTCACTGGTATTTGTAGGACTTTGTTCAGCAAAAAACAAAATTGGTTGCGTGTGACTAAATTTCAAAACATGTATCTTTCTGACTATAAAATGGCTAATAGTGCTTAAAAGGTAATAAAAGGCAATAAGTACAAATGCCTACTTACTTCATTTCTCACCCTATTCTGCCTTCTCTTTTGTTTTTAAAACCAATTCCTTCCTTCCCCCAGATTCTATTCTTGCTATAAAGTCTCCTTTGTCATCCTGACAGCCCTTAAATTTCTTGATAACAGAGACATGAAAAGGGACACACATGAATCAGTTAATTCAGTAAATCCTGGGAAGGAAGTCTGACCTAGTGAAGACAGCTCAATCATTTCAAATAGTTAAAATGAGATTACAGCCCAGAAAAACATTCAAATGAACCTACAAATAGCAATCAAAAGAACTGCGGATGATGGAAATCAGAAACAAAAACAGAAATTGCTGGAACATCTCAGCAGGTCTGAAAACGTCTTTGGAGAGAAATCAGAGTTAATGTTTCAGGTCCAGTGACTCTTCTTCAGAACCGGGTCACTGGACCGCAACATTAACTCTGCTTTCTCTCCACAGACGCTGTCACACCTGTTGAGATTTTCCAGCAATTTTTGGTTTTGTTGCTGCAAATAGGAAATGTATGGGATACTTTTTTCTTGGTTTGTGAAGTCGATTAATAAGTGGTATTACTACTCTGCATCTTCATGTGCCACATATAATATAAAGCATTTTAATAGTACGCGTGTTTCCTCTATTTCTTAAAAAAAACTAAATCCATGTCATGTGCAGATGAAAGCAAAATTTAAATATGGGATATCAGAACATAAAGGTTTCCACTGTTACACAGCTTCAAGTTGTGCTATTACATTAGATAGTGCACAGCATTAACAGATTCAATGAAAGATGTTCAAATTATCCAAAAAAAAATCTGCATCATTGTACGAAGAAGAGCATCTAAGGCCAATCTGACTGCAGTCCTGGAGAAGTTACAAAAAAAAAAAGGCATAATGCTGTTATATACAGCCTTATAGCTTCAAATATGGTCAACAAATTGAACAACTAAAAGAAACAACATATCTAGAGATCTCTGCAAATACCTGAAGTTTTTGAAATTCATCCCGTTCTCTTTTTGTTTCAAAAGCCTTTCTTTGTAGTTCCTCATCCTCCTGTAACTTTTGGGCTAATTGACGATCAGCCAGGACACATTCTATAGATAGACCAGTAGAACAGCAAAGTTAAAATACAAGTTTTAATTACATATCCAAAAATACCTAAGTAGCCCAAAGCTTTCTTATTTAACTTCTGGCCTTATGATAGGCTTATATGCTTGGCTTTCCTGCAGTGTCCATATCCTAAAGAGGCATTTAAAAAGAAGTACTTAAAAATAATTCGATTTTGCAACTATATATTGGTAATTATATAGTTTCTGTAAAACATAGGACACACTGTTTTACGAGAACATTATGCACTATGTTTTATATCAAGTAATTCAAAATGCTTTTTCTTATCCCACATACAATCAGTATAATTGAAAATTTCTATCTTGATAAACTGTTTCTAGAAACATACTGCTTCTTGCAAAATAAGAAATGCATCATAAGAAATGAAACTTGCAAGACATTTAAAATTTGGAAATTCCTTTTTCCAAAAACAGAGCAGAAATGTCTCTAATCAGATCAGTTAAACCTATCAACATGTTTAACATAAACGGGGATGAGGTAGTCATAAAATAAAAATTGAAGTCAGCTGGTTTTATGGTGGATAGAATTATTTGAAATTCATTACTGCAATATCTGACACTTCTTGAATAACTGGGGAGGAGGACAGAGGCACAGCCAAGGATGCAGAGTTTATAACATATGGTTTTCATCTTCTTGATGCTTCATTGAAGGAAATAATGACTGATCCATACTTGAAATGTTAGGTCTTTGAGATCACAAATGCAGCTGTGGGATCAGGAAATGACAAACTGGGTTCACCAGCAACTTTGTGAAAACTGACCCATTCCCAACATTAAAATTAACATCATGTAGATGAAGATAAGAGGAAATAATGTCAAAATTAAATCTGTGAGGAATTCTGAAGGTAATGCGCTGGCTGTAGGCCAAGGAGATAACAACCTAGCAAGGTCAACATCCTACTTTATCAAGTGTTACAGAGGTCAAGGAGCAATAATTCACTCAGTTGGTCAAGGTAACAAAAATAAACCACTTATAATTTTTTGCAGAATGGCTTTGATGCTTACAACTGGCCAAAAGGTGGACTGAAAAAAGAACAAGAATTGTGTACACACAGAGCATCAACACAATGATGCACGCAAAGATGTTATATAAAAAGGATACTAAAAAGTGAACTAATTTCATTTTTAACAATTCAATTTATTAAATGGACAGTAACGATGATGACCAAGAACAGGAAGCTATTTAGAACTTCAGTGAGATTGATATCTAGTGAGAGTAGTTCAATCAGCATGCTGTGGGGCAGGGCCTTCCTCATCATTGTTAATTGGTCAATTAGGGACCTCAATTGTCCCACAACTGAGCAGACTAACAACTCGACCATTGGTAAAATCATAAAAGAAGCATGTAGGGAGAAGGCAAATGCCTTCCTCCAACTTGAAGGCATCTCTCATCAACATCCCCCTCAAGCCTTCTGTACCCACAACTGCAGCTATGAAATTCAAGTCTTATGAATGATTAGGAATGACAGCACTAAAGACACATCAAGAGAGAAGCTGAGCAGGTCAACAATAATGGAGTTGGTTATATGAGTGCAGGGCTATGATTTTCTTTCCCCCAAGAGTGGATAGCAAAGGTACTGAGCTGGCAGGAGTCAGTGGCAACAAGAACCTTCTTCAGTGATTGATAGTGCAGATGCCACAGGAGAGGACAAGATCAAGGAGGATGATTCTAATAGCAAGTAGGAGAGTTTGTTTGGAGTAAGTTTGAGAAGGACAGGAGAAAAGACTTGATCTTTTATTGCTCAAGGGTCTCAAATTTCATGACAGATCAAGGTCAGACGTTCAAATTTGAATCTGATACAACTTCCACATTATTAACTCTTCAGTCCTTAACACATTATCTAACTATGATTAGAATCTAGATACTACCCATGCATGATTAACTGGCCCAACTCGTTTTGACAACTCGGTCTTCTGTGTGTTCTGAACTCAGAGTCACCTCTTTGCTATGGCTGGTCTCGATTTGGTTGCTGTTATTATCTCTGATGTGCTTTCTTTTGTATGTTTTCACTCAGTATTCCACAAGACCTTCATCGTTGGAGTTCATTTATCAGAAGTCATGTAAACAGGAGACATCTGTATTTCATGGTTCCTCTTAACAGAATTATTTTGTCCCTTTTTCACAACCAAAGCCATATGCTGAGTCAGCAGTTTGGTTTTACTACTTCTTTCCACAGCAAGCTGATCTGTCAGTATAAAGTTAGCATAATTTCCCATCAAGCTTCACCTGTTAGGCACATTTACCTACAAGATCAAAAAGTTAAAAATGTAAGTATGGAAAAATATCAATGTAGATGAGGTTGAAGCATTTGTTGCGATTTTCAAGTAGAAGTCCCCAATGGATGATTTATTTCAGCCTTCTCAGGAGGTTCTCAGCATTTCAATTGTCAGTCTTCAGATCATTCAATTCACTCTATGTCAATGGCATGAAATGTTTGGAGGCACCGGATACTGAAATATTTTCTAGGCTGTAACAATATTTGGCAATAGTACTGAAGATACGTGGTGCAAAATTTGTTGTGCTCCCTCGCCAAGCTGTTCCAGAACAGCTACGACATGGGTATCTTACCAACAATGTGGAAAATTGTTCAGGTGTGTCCTATGCATGAGATCAACAATTCAAACCTGGCCAAATATCATCCCATCAATTTATTCTCGGCTATCAGTAAAGTGCTTGCCTGAGATAATCAAGCAGAATATACTTAGCATTAATCTGTGTAGTGACACTCCATTTGAGTTGCACCATGGCCACTCAGCTCAACCACATCACAGAGTTGGTTCAAAACTGGACAAAATGGATGAACTCAAAACACAAGATGCACATCTGCTCTTGACATCAAGGGCCACATATGACAAAGTTTAACATTAACCGTAACAAAACTGCAATCAGTGGAAATTGGGGCAGAGGTGGTGGGTGATCATATTTCCACTGGTAAGACACATATACAGAACAAAGGAGATGATTGTTGGAGCTCACTCATCTCCTCAAGGTAAGAAAAAGAAGGCATATCTAACATTTAGGAAAATGAAGGCACAGCCCTTAAAAAATACAAAGATAGCAGGAAATAATTCAAACAAGAAATTAGGAGTGCTAAATGGGGTCATGAAATGGCTTTGGCAAACAGGATTAAGGAGAATTCCTAAGGCATTTTATGCCTATATAAGGAGTTATAGCGTAACCAGGGAAAGGGGTAGGTCCACTCAAGGATAAAGGAGTGAATTTATGCATGGAGCTGGAAAGAGTGAGGATCTTAACAAATACTTTGCTTCAGTATTCACAAAGGAGAAGGACAGGGTGGATGGTGAGACTGGAGACAGGTTTGTTGATATTCTGGGGCATGTCTATATTGAAATAAAAAGGTGTGAATGTTTTGAAAGCATTAAGGCAGACAAGTCCCGGGGTCTGACAGGATCTCAGAACAAGGAGGGAAGAAATTGCTCAGGTCTTGTACAAAATCTTTGTATCCTCTTTAATCACAGGAGAGGCCACAGAGGGCTGGAGAATAGCCAACACTGCTTGTTTGTTTAAGAAGGGCAACAGGGATAATCTAGGAAATTACAGAGCAGTGAGCCTTACATCAGTGGTAGGGAAATTATTGGAAAAGATTCTTAAGGATAGAATTTAATCACCTTTGGAAAAATATGGACTTATTAACGCTGGGCAGCATGGCTTTGTGCAGGAAGGTCGGGTCTCCCAAACTTGATTGAGTTTTTTTAAGGAAGTGATGATATTGATGACGGCTGGGTGTTGTCTCTATGGATTTTAGCAAGGCCGCTCATAGTAGGCTGATTAAAAAAAGGTGAACTCACATGGAATCCATGGTGAACTAGTAAGATGGATACAGACGACATGCAGCAGCGGTGGAAAGTGTTTTTCAGATTAGAGATCTCTGACCAGTAGTGTTCTGTAGAGTCTGAACTGGGATGCCCGTTATTTGTAATTTTGAGGAGAATGTAGGTGGCCTAAATAGTAAGCTTTCAAATGATAGAAAGATAGGAGGAGCTGTGGATTGTGAAGAGGATTGCCAGGGGATCCAGCAGTGATAAAATATAGCTGGACACTTGGGTAAAGAAATAGCAGATGGAATTTAATCTGGACAAATGTGAGGTGATGCATTTTTAGAGATCTAATACAGGAGACAGAAACCACAATAGCATCAACACACAGACTGATCTTGGCGTACAGGTCCACAGTTCCGTGAAAGTGGTAACACAAGTGGAAAAGTTGGTCAAGGCATATGGCATGCTTGCCTTCATTAATCAAGGCGTGGAGTATTAAAAATCGGCAAGTAATGTTGCAGCTGTATAGAACTTCAGTTAGGCCACATTTGGAATATCATGTACTGTCTGGTTGCCATAGTACCAGAAGGATGTGGAGTCTTTAGCGAGGGTACAGAAATAGTTTACTAAGGTGTGCCTGGTTTGGAAAGTATTAGCTATGAGAGACTGGACAAACTTGGTTTGTTTTCACTTGAACAAAGAGTGAGGGGTGCCCTGACAGAAGTTTACAAAATTTTAAGAGGCATGGATAGAATAGACAGTCAGTCAGACAGATAGAAATGCCAATTACTAAAGGACGTGGGTTTAAGGTAGGGGGGGAAAAGGAGTATAGGAGATGAGAGAGGCATTTTTTTTTATATAAAAAAAAAGGTGAGTGCCTGAAACACTGCCAGAGGTGGTGATGTGATAGTTACATGAGGAATGTTTATAAGACAGATAACTCCCCACATACGTTCGAGACACCATCCACGCCCTCCACCTCCTCCAAGACTTCCGTTTCCCCGGCCCCCAACGCCTCATCTTCACCATGGATATCCAATCCCTCTACACCTCCATCCGCCATGACCAGGGCCTCCAAGCCCTCCATTGTTTCCTCTCCAGACGTTCCCAACAGTACCCCTCCACCGACACTCTCATTCGTTTGGCCGAACTGGTCCTCACCCTTAACAATTTCTCCTTTGAATCCTCCCACTTCCTCCAGACCAAAGGGGTAGCCATGGGCACACGTATGGGCCCCAGCTATGCCTGTCTCTTTGTTGGCTACGTAGAGCAGTTGATCCTCCGTAATTACACCGGCAC